>NC_136947.1:23235412-23365912 GCF_949987615.1 Pollachius pollachius | reverse complement strand
AACTACCGGCCTACCACCACCAAGAGCAACCATCCTCTACGGCACTCACCTCAGGATCATCAACGGCACCAACAACTACCACCTTCCCCGGCAACTCACCCTAGGACCACCACCGTCACCATCAACAGGTTGGAGCCCCCCCTGCACAGCTTCAACCAAATATATAGTTCAATTAATCTCCTTTTTTGAAATGTATTCACCTTGGAGACCTACCTACACTCATCGCACCAACACCACTCAACCACACTACCCCCACACACACAACAGACGCACGCTACTTCCCACACCCTCATCCTATTACAGACCCCATCTCCAATATAGATCACCACACACCAACTATCACCTAAATGGACCCACACACACTTATTCAACCACAGAATACACCAGAACTAGACCATTTTACCCACACACACAACCACTCAGACCACATAGACCACCTCCACCATCCATCCGACCACTTCTTCCACCACCATCACTACCTACTCAGTACATCGCACCAGATGGCCCAACACGGGAAAAAGCAAAACTCTATTTTAAAATAATCCAGGCCATACATCACAAAGACATAGCAGACAGAGCGGTGTCCTCCCTTGAACTCCCAAGGGGAATGTTAAGACAAGTCCACAAACTGGCACATTTTATCAAACCCGCATCACCCACTGACACCACTTTACAAAAAATCAACGACAACACCATCACCTGGATGCACAACAACATGTTGATTTTAAAGGAACACTATTCACACACAATAAATGAACTCACACAATCACCCCAACCTACCAATACACTGTCCCTCAAGATTGCAACCAACTGGGCACACAAGAGGTTCGGCCAAAGACTACTACCCACCACCTTACATACACTAGAACACACACTATCCCATACACCTCCCGCCCCCCACAAATCACCAACTATCAACCCACACTCCCTCAATTTACCACTCCCCCCCTCCCCCACACAAACTAGTCCCCATACCACCCCACCTCCAGCCTGGACCGTCCCCTTACCGACATCCCCACCACCTACACTCAGCCACACAGATTTCCCCCCCCTTCTCCCTCCCTTGATTCCCCCAACCAACACATACTTACACTCTAGATCACTTTATTTAGGTTCACGCCCCACGCTGACAGAACTCACAACCATACACGCAACCACAGACACAACAGACTCACCCCTTGCACAACCGATCCCCGCCCCCCTTCCCCCAAGGAACAGAGGTAGGGGTCGGGCCCGCCCCCTCTCTACCACCAACAGGAACCAGGACACCACCAGAGTCCCACTACACACCCCCCACACCAGCACAGATCTTTTACCCCCCCAACTCAACCAACCCCAAACACTCCTATCCCCACCCTCTTCCTCACTCCCCCCAGCCAAAGACCGACACGTTAGACTAACCTCCATTCCAGAGGTCCAAGGAAAAATCACCACACCCCCATACACTACACTCTCCCCAGAATTCCCCCTCACTCCATCCACACACCTTCATCCAACCTCTCCTAATCTCAAACCCCACAAGGTTAAAAACATTCACACAGTTGCACAGATCATTCATACACATAACTCTCAACCGGAATCCACCACATCTTACACACCAACACCGACCAGGCCTCTCCACACAGGACACAAACGCACTAACCTCATTGTGGACCTGGTTGACTGCATTTCACATAACTCCACTTCTCCCCCCCTCTCACCTACAGGTGCCAACAGTGGCCTGGCAAAAAAACAAAGAGTAATGATGACGGGACACACTCAGGTCAACATGGCCATCACAAACCCATCTGACACTAACTCTTCCACCTTCCCCCCACAACCATTTTGCCAGGTTACTGTTGACACCAACCCTCTGCTTCACACTACCCCCCCTACACTAACCCCTTCAGACATCAGACCACCACCTATCCCCTCCCCTAACAATCCTGCAGTCGTCAAATACCATCGACCCACCTACCACAAGGTAAGGACAGGGAATAGACTGCAGGATTGGACACTCCTAGGACACACACCCACACTTATCATCGGTGACTCCAACCTCAATAGAATCCCCCCACACACACACGCACACATACAAATAGATAGCTATCCCGGAGCCACCATAGGACACCTCCTACACATCCTTCAAAAAACACCCACACATACCCACACCCAAACAGTTATCCTCTCAATCGGCCTGAACAACATGAACCACAACCCAGAACTCACATCCATTAAACAATTATCAGCACTTTACAAACAGGCACTCACCACTTTCCCCAACGCCACCATCCACTTCCCCGTCATCAACCATTCACTGAACCTCACACCCAAACAACAGAAGAACCTCCGCACAATCAACAGTTACATAGTCACTCACCTCAGCCCCTTACTAGAAATTCCCCACGACACCTTCACCACTCAACCCGACAACATACACTGGACACCAAACACTGCACAACTTATCCTTGCCAACTGGTGTTCGCAACTAAATTTCCACTAACACATAACCTCACCCAGGACACTCCCACTACAACACCCTCCACCACACATAGACAGGACACATCCACTTCTCCTATCCCTCATCCCCCCACAGAAGATAGGATCAGACACATCCAATACATACACACAGCCCCCTCCAATATTCTTAATCTATCCACCTCTCTCATCCTCACACCAGCACAAACATCACTTTTAGAAAAAGGCCTCACCTTCATCCCACGCCCCACAACACTAGACCGGGGGGAACTTCAAAGGGATCTGTCCAAGTACCACAGACGACTTACACTACTGGACCACTTCCAATACACACCATACACTAAGTTCACCCCATTCACACAACCCTCCCATTGGCAACCCCCGTCCTCACAACGTCACCCACACATCACTAGACTCATCAAAACAGACCTGGACTCATTTCGTCACCTACAACTTGCCTCAGACACCCCGGACAACATCACTACACAACAAAGACTGGCCATCAAACAACTTAAATCACACCCACACATAATCATTAAACCGGCAGACAAAGGATCCAAGATCGTCATACTAGACACCCACCAATATCTTTTTGAGGCCAATAGACAATTAACCAATACATCACATTATCGACCCATTCCCACCAACATCCAACCCACAACACAAATTAAACTCAGACACATAATCACATCACTATACACCCATAAATTCATTTCCGCCAAACAACGTAACTACCTCTATGGACCTGACAACCCCAGACCCCGTAAATTCTACCTTCTCCCCAAGATACACAAGGACCCAACTGCTTGGACGGTTCCCTTTGAAGTCCCTCCCGGCAGACCAATAGTTTCCGACTGCAACAGCACCACCTATCACATCGCACACTACATTGAACACCACCTGAACCCACTCTCCACCACCCACCCCAGTTATCTCAGAGACACCACACATTTCCTCAATAAAATCAACTCCATACAGGTTCCCCCTCATACACACCTCTTCACCATAGACATAGACAGCTTATACACAAACATAGATATTTCATTAGGTCTAGAAGCAATACAGAAAACCTTCAACAATAACCCGGACCCACTCAGACCTGACACCCACCTCCTCCAACTCCTACACATCTGTCTCACCACCAATAACTTCACCTTTGACAATAAAGAATATTTACAAATACAGGGAACCGCCATGGGCCAAAGATTTGCACCATCGTACGCCAACATCTACATGAGCGAGTGGGAGCGGGGAGCACTACACAAATGCACACACAAACCACTTTTCTATTACAGATTTTTAGATGACATCATAGGGGCATGGACACACGACATCTCACTTTTTCCACAATTCATCCACACACTCAATACTCACCACAACACAATCAAGGTCAAATACATACTAGACAGCACACAAGTCAACTTTTTGGACACCACGGTCACACTAGAATCCCACCCAGACCTCACACATAAAACACTCACCACCAGAGTATATTTCAAACCCACGGACACACACTCACTTCTTCACAAACATAGTTATCACCCCAAACATACTTTTAGAGGCATAATTAAATCACAAATCATCCGTTACCATAGAATCTGCACCCACCATAAGGACCTCCATCACGCCATAAGCACACTCTTCACAGCACTCAGGACACGGGGTTACAGCAAAAGGTATCTCAGATCAATCAAATCAAGCACACTTTCACAACTCGCTCCCACTCGCTCCCCACCCCCTTTACACATCACTTCATACACTGCGCCCGACTCCACACCAGCTACCCCACCATCATCCTCTATCTTACACCCCACACAACATAAACAAACAGACACCACCAACCAACCTCTGGGCCCTTACCTCAACCCGATCCGCCCCCCTCCCCCCTCCCACCATCCCTACCCTAGCCCCAACCCTAACCCCACACCCAACACCAATCCTAACCCCTCCCCCTCTCCTAAACCTAACCTCCACCCTCTCCCCACACCTAACCCTAACCCTTCCCCTTCTCCTAACCCTAACCTCTCCCCCTTCCCCACACCTAACCCTAACCCCTCCCCTAATCCTAACCCCTCCCCCTCTCCTAAACCTAACCTCCACCCTCTCCCCACACCTAACCCTAACCCTTCCCCTTCTCCTAACCCTAACCTCTCCCCCTTCCCCACACCTAACCCTAACCCCTCCCCTAATCCTAACCCTAACCTCTCCCCATTCCCCACACCTAACCCTAACCCCTCCCCTTCTCCTAACCCTAACCTCTCCCCCTTCCCCACACCTACCCCTAACCCCTCCCCTAATCCTAACCCCTCCCCTTCTCCTAACCCTAACCTCTCCCCCTTCCCCACACCTAACCCTAACCCCTCCCCTAATCCTAACCCTAACCTCTCCCCATTCCCCACACCTAACCCTAACCCCTCCCCTTCTCCTAACCCTAACCTCTCCCCCTTCCCCACACCTACCCCTAACCCCTCCCCTAATCCTAACCCCTCCCCTTCTCCTAACCCTAACCTCTCCCCCTTCCCCACACCTAACCCTAACCCCTCCCCTAACCTTAACCCCTCCCCCTCTCCTAACCCTAACCTCCACCCCCTCCATACACCTCACCCTAACCCACAGATTCGCCCCACCACCATCCTACCTTTCGTCACCACCTTTTCCCATAGAACCCTCTCCATACACCAAAACATAAAATCCCACTTCACTACCATACAACAACAACACACACCATTACAACAATACACCATAATCTCAGCCTACAGAAAAAACAAAAACCTCAAAGATCTCCTGGTCACCTCTACCTTCTCCCGCAAACCCGTTAAATCACCACCATCTATCACACACTATTTTAAACCACACAAATCCATCACCAACCCACACAGCCACACTACTCTACCCATTCTTCATCCCCCAAGTATTGACTCTCCCAACTTAGTCTACATCATCACATGCACCTACTGCCATAAACACTATATCGGAGAAACAAAACACACTATGATCACCCGCTTAAAACAACACCTCCGCAACATTAAACAACAACACTTACAAACCACCCTGGTCACTCACTTCACACAGCACCCCGTCACCCACCTCACCATTTCCGGCTTACAGTCAGACCCCAGTTGGTCCACCCCTCAACGCAGACACATTGAACACCTCTGGATCACCCGCCTACATACACTCACACCCACAGGCCTAAATGACAAATCCTAGCATACATTCACCGCAGTAAGCATACACCCATTATGCATACACATCTACCACACCTATTCACCCATTTCCTACTCACGACACACAACACCTTCATCTTTCACTCACTTACATCCATCACACATCACACCCTCACCTACACCTCTCACACACTCGGTACAATAGGCCAGAGCAACAGCGACCACACAGTCCCCCCCAACCACTAACCATCTCACCTAACCCTGCCAGAGCCATTGTACCACCTCACTACATCCACACACGTACACCTTCTAAACAAACCATCCCCCTTGGGAGCAACCGGTAACTACACCCACATCTCTAACGAACCAGTTCACCGCTCTGTCCACAGGTTAACACAACTGGATCCTGAAAGCCTCCTCCAGCCACCAGACCATGAGAGCTACCAAATTGCAATTCTGTTCACAAATAAAATACCTGTCTTTTTCATCATTAATCTTGTTTTCTGTCATACACCTAACCACCTCACTCCAGACCTAGACCTGCCTCCCCGTCTGGGAAGACTTTTCAGTCCTCCCCTTACAAGTCAGAAAATCAACCCTGACTTTGCTTTAAACACTACCCCAAAAAAAACCCTTATTCCAGGCTTAAACCTGCCTCTCCGTCTGGGAGAACTATTGTTCTCCCCCTACGGGTCAGATAGAACCCTAGACTTTCAGTCTACCTTACTTAACCCACAAACCCTACCCTATTCCAGGTCTAGACCTTCCATTACTCTTCACTCTTATTTAACTTCCCCCTTTTTTTTAAAAAAAATTAATTCTTTTTTTATAAAAAACACATACATAAAAGTAAAACCACCATTACACATTGTTTTCATTCCTTTTCATTTTTACATCCATATATACATCAGAGGGGGTTTGAACCCCGGCCCCTATGGGAAGGGGCCATGCCCTGCCCCATACCACCACACAGAATGACATTTTATTCTAATTTCTTCTCTTTATTCAAACATACATAACCACCTACCAATCTCAATTTACAACTCTACACATTCCTTTTAACTCAACAACCCATAACCCCTACACTACTCCCGACCCAGACCTGCCATCTTCCCTTTCTCTCATTTTAATCTTCTTTAAATAATAATTTTATTTTAAAAAAACAAAAATAAAAACATACATACAAAAATAACAGAGCTACAACACTTTGTTTTCATTTCTTTGTTTTGTGCACTCAACATACATCGGTGTGGGGTTTGAGCCCCGGTCCCCTCGGGGAGGGGGCTGCACCCTGCCCACTGAACCACCACACACACTGACACTTTATTCTCACTTTTTCTCCTTATTCACAACAGACATGACCACCCAAAAATCTTAACCAACCACATTACACACCTCTTAACCCCCACAACCGCCACCCCACTCCAGACCCAGATCGGCCATCTTTTTCTTTTCCCCCACTTTCCCCACCCCCCTTTTTTATATTAAAAAAAAGATTTTTTTTAAATATTGATTAATAACATGTATACAAAAGCGGCGCAGCCACAACCCTTTGTTTTCGTTTCTTTGTTTGTGCACGCAACATGCATCGGTGTGGGGCTTGAACCCTGGTCCCCTGTGTGAGGGAGCCATGCCCTGCCCACTGAACCACGCCACACATAAGGATGTCTCATCCTCATTTCTTCCGTTTATTCTCTACAGACCTAACCACACATTTTTCAACCAATCACATTACACCTTTTTTTCCCTCCATTAATCAAATCCATCACTCACAGCTGACACATATCAATTAGTCTTTGTATCCGAAACACCTGCAGCCCAACAACCAACACTACTGATTGGACACACATACTGCCAGGACACGCCCTTGAGGGAGGGATTCCTATTTCCCTCCGCTCAACGGCCACAGTCCCTATACGCTCTCTGAAGAAGCAACATTAGTTGCGAAACGTCAGGGCGTTCTCAGCACTTTCTTTGCACCAGGCCTCCCAGGTGAAGAATTTTCATTTATTAACTTGTTTTAATGGCACATTTTGCCCACCCCTATTTTTAATAGTTACTTTTAATCTATTAAACAAAGGTATTTTAAAAGCTGTGGGGAGGACTCCTGCCCAACCAGAGGCCCAGACCATCACTGGGCCTCCCACCTAGTCCTCGCCCCCTCACAATCCATTTTAGAACCCCCACTACAGACGCCGTTTGCCAGCTACTGGCCTGCTCTCCACTGTTTTCACCACGGGACCTCCACACCCAACCTCATTGGCAAACAACTAGGAGCCTACCTGCCATCGCCAGCCTACCAGCCTACCACGGATCCAACGCCAACGCCGTCTAGGCTCCCAACTACCGGCCTACCACCACCAAGAGCAACCATCCTCTACGGCACTCACCTCAGGATCATCAACGGCACCAACAACTACCACCTTCCCCGGCAACTCACCCTAGGACCACCACCGTCACCATCAACAGGTTGGAGCCCCCCCTGCACAGCTTCAACCAAATATATAGTTCAATTAATCTCCTTTTTTGAAATGTATTCACCTTGGAGACCTACCTACACTCATCGCACCAACACCACTCAACCACACTACCCCCACACACACAACAGACGCACGCTACTTCCCACACCCTCATCCTATTACAGACCCCATCTCCAATATAGATCACCACACACCAACTATCACCTAAATGGACCCACACACACTTATTCAACCACAGAATACACCAGAACTAGACCATTTTACCCACACACACAACCACTCAGACCACATAGACCACCTCCACCATCCATCCGACCACTTCTTCCACCACCATCACTACCTACTCAGTACATCGCACCAGATGGCCCAACACGGGAAAAAGCAAAACTCTATTTTAAAATAATCCAGGCCATACATCACAAAGACATAGCAGACAGAGCGGTGTCCTCCCTTGAACTCCCAAGGGGAATGTTAAGACAAGTCCACAAACTGGCACATTTTATCAAACCCGCATCACCCACTGACACCACTTTACAAAAAATCAACGACAACACCATCACCTGGATGCACAACAACATGTTGATTTTAAAGGAACACTATTCACACACAATAAATGAACTCACACAATCACCCCAACCTACCAATACACTGTCCCTCAAGATTGCAACCAACTGGGCACACAAGAGGTTCGGCCAAAGACTACTACCCACCACCTTACATACACTAGAACACACACTATCCCATACACCTCCCGCCCCCCACAAATCACCAACTATCAACCCACACTCCCTCAATTTACCACTCCCCCCCTCCCCCACACAAACTAGTCCCCATACCACCCCACCTCCAGCCTGGACCGTCCCCTTACCGACATCCCCACCACCTACACTCAGCCACACAGATTTCCCCCCCCTTCTCCCTCCCTTGATTCCCCCAACCAACACATACTTACACTCTAGATCACTTTATTTAGGTTCACGCCCCACGCTGACAGAACTCACAACCATACACGCAACCACAGACACAACAGACTCACCCCTTGCACAACCGATCCCCGCCCCCCTTCCCCCAAGGAACAGAGGTAGGGGTCGGGCCCGCCCCCTCTCTACCACCAACAGGAACCAGGACACCACCAGAGTCCCACTACACACCCCCCACACCAGCACAGATCTTTTACCCCCCCAACTCAACCAACCCCAAACACTCCTATCCCCACCCTCTTCCTCACTCCCCCCAGCCAAAGACCGACACGTTAGACTAACCTCCATTCCAGAGGTCCAAGGAAAAATCACCACACCCCCATACACTACACTCTCCCCAGAATTCCCCCTCACTCCATCCACACACCTTCATCCAACCTCTCCTAATCTCAAACCCCACAAGGTTAAAAACATTCACACAGTTGCACAGATCATTCATACACATAACTCTCAACCGGAATCCACCACATCTTACACACCAACACCGACCAGGCCTCTCCACACAGGACACAAACGCACTAACCTCATTGTGGACCTGGTTGACTGCATTTCACATAACTCCACTTCTCCCCCCCTCTCACCTACAGGTGCCAACAGTGGCCTGGCAAAAAAACAAAGAGTAATGATGACGGGACACACTCAGGTCAACATGGCCATCACAAACCCATCTGACACTAACTCTTCCACCTTCCCCCCACAACCATTTTGCCAGGTTACTGTTGACACCAACCCTCTGCTTCACACTACCCCCCCTACACTAACCCCTTCAGACATCAGACCACCACCTATCCCCTCCCCTAACAATCCTGCAGTCGTCAAATACCATCGACCCACCTACCACAAGGTAAGGACAGGGAATAGACTGCAGGATTGGACACTCCTAGGACACACACCCACACTTATCATCGGTGACTCCAACCTCAATAGAATCCCCCCACACACACACGCACACATACAAATAGATAGCTATCCCGGAGCCACCATAGGACACCTCCTACACATCCTTCAAAAAACACCCACACATACCCACACCCAAACAGTTATCCTCTCAATCGGCCTGAACAACATGAACCACAACCCAGAACTCACATCCATTAAACAATTATCAGCACTTTACAAACAGGCACTCACCACTTTCCCCAACGCCACCATCCACTTCCCCGTCATCAACCATTCACTGAACCTCACACCCAAACAACAGAAGAACCTCCGCACAATCAACAGTTACATAGTCACTCACCTCAGCCCCTTACTAGAAATTCCCCACGACACCTTCACCACTCAACCCGACAACATACACTGGACACCAAACACTGCACAACTTATCCTTGCCAACTGGTGTTCGCAACTAAATTTCCACTAACACATAACCTCACCCAGGACACTCCCACTACAACACCCTCCACCACACATAGACAGGACACATCCACTTCTCCTATCCCTCATCCCCCCACAGAAGATAGGATCAGACACATCCAATACATACACACAGCCCCCTCCAATATTCTTAATCTATCCACCTCTCTCATCCTCACACCAGCACAAACATCACTTTTAGAAAAAGGCCTCACCTTCATCCCACGCCCCACAACACTAGACCGGGGGGAACTTCAAAGGGATCTGTCCAAGTACCACAGACGACTTACACTACTGGACCACTTCCAATACACACCATACACTAAGTTCACCCCATTCACACAACCCTCCCATTGGCAACCCCCGTCCTCACAACGTCACCCACACATCACTAGACTCATCAAAACAGACCTGGACTCATTTCGTCACCTACAACTTGCCTCAGACACCCCGGACAACATCACTACACAACAAAGACTGGCCATCAAACAACTTAAATCACACCCACACATAATCATTAAACCGGCAGACAAAGGATCCAAGATCGTCATACTAGACACCCACCAATATCTTTTTGAGGCCAATAGACAATTAACCAATACATCACATTATCGACCCATTCCCACCAACATCCAACCCACAACACAAATTAAACTCAGACACATAATCACATCACTATACACCCATAAATTCATTTCCGCCAAACAACGTAACTACCTCTATGGACCTGACAACCCCAGACCCCGTAAATTCTACCTTCTCCCCAAGATACACAAGGACCCAACTGCTTGGACGGTTCCCTTTGAAGTCCCTCCCGGCAGACCAATAGTTTCCGACTGCAACAGCACCACCTATCACATCGCACACTACATTGAACACCACCTGAACCCACTCTCCACCACCCACCCCAGTTATCTCAGAGACACCACACATTTCCTCAATAAAATCAACTCCATACAGGTTCCCCCTCATACACACCTCTTCACCATAGACATAGACAGCTTATACACAAACATAGATATTTCATTAGGTCTAGAAGCAATACAGAAAACCTTCAACAATAACCCGGACCCACTCAGACCTGACACCCACCTCCTCCAACTCCTACACATCTGTCTCACCACCAATAACTTCACCTTTGACAATAAAGAATATTTACAAATACAGGGAACCGCCATGGGCCAAAGATTTGCACCATCGTACGCCAACATCTACATGAGCGAGTGGGAGCGGGGAGCACTACACAAATGCACACACAAACCACTTTTCTATTACAGATTTTTAGATGACATCATAGGGGCATGGACACACGACATCTCACTTTTTCCACAATTCATCCACACACTCAATACTCACCACAACACAATCAAGGTCAAATACATACTAGACAGCACACAAGTCAACTTTTTGGACACCACGGTCACACTAGAATCCCACCCAGACCTCACACATAAAACACTCACCACCAGAGTATATTTCAAACCCACGGACACACACTCACTTCTTCACAAACATAGTTATCACCCCAAACATACTTTTAGAGGCATAATTAAATCACAAATCATCCGTTACCATAGAATCTGCACCCACCATAAGGACCTCCATCACGCCATAAGCACACTCTTCACAGCACTCAGGACACGGGGTTACAGCAAAAGGTATCTCAGATCAATCAAATCAAGCACACTTTCACAACTCGCTCCCACTCGCTCCCCACCCCCTTTACACATCACTTCATACACTGCGCCCGACTCCACACCAGCTACCCCACCATCATCCTCTATCTTACACCCCACACAACATAAACAAACAGACACCACCAACCAACCTCTGGGCCCTTACCTCAACCCGATCCGCCCCCCTCCCCCCTCCCACCATCCCTACCCTAGCCCCAACCCTAACCCCACACCCAACACCAATCCTAACCCCTCCCCCTCTCCTAAACCTAACCTCCACCCTCTCCCCACACCTAACCCTAACCCTTCCCCTTCTCCTAACCCTAACCTCTCCCCCTTCCCCACACCTAACCCTAACCCCTCCCCTAATCCTAACCCCTCCCCCTCTCCTAAACCTAACCTCCACCCTCTCCCCACACCTAACCCTAACCCTTCCCCTTCTCCTAACCCTAACCTCTCCCCCTTCCCCACACCTAACCCTAACCCCTCCCCTAATCCTAACCCTAACCTCTCCCCATTCCCCACACCTAACCCTAACCCCTCCCCTTCTCCTAACCCTAACCTCTCCCCCTTCCCCACACCTACCCCTAACCCCTCCCCTAATCCTAACCCCTCCCCTTCTCCTAACCCTAACCTCTCCCCCTTCCCCACACCTAACCCTAACCCCTCCCCTAATCCTAACCCTAACCTCTCCCCATTCCCCACACCTAACCCTAACCCCTCCCCTTCTCCTAACCCTAACCTCTCCCCCTTCCCCACACCTACCCCTAACCCCTCCCCTAATCCTAACCCCTCCCCTTCTCCTAACCCTAACCTCTCCCCCTTCCCCACACCTAACCCTAACCCCTCCCCTAACCTTAACCCCTCCCCCTCTCCTAACCCTAACCTCCACCCCCTCCATACACCTCACCCTAACCCACAGATTCGCCCCACCACCATCCTACCTTTCGTCACCACCTTTTCCCATAGAACCCTCTCCATACACCAAAACATAAAATCCCACTTCACTACCATACAACAACAACACACACCATTACAACAATACACCATAATCTCAGCCTACAGAAAAAACAAAAACCTCAAAGATCTCCTGGTCACCTCTACCTTCTCCCGCAAACCCGTTAAATCACCACCATCTATCACACACTATTTTAAACCACACAAATCCATCACCAACCCACACAGCCACACTACTCTACCCATTCTTCATCCCCCAAGTATTGACTCTCCCAACTTAGTCTACATCATCACATGCACCTACTGCCATAAACACTATATCGGAGAAACAAAACACACTATGATCACCCGCTTAAAACAACACCTCCGCAACATTAAACAACAACACTTACAAACCACCCTGGTCACTCACTTCACACAGCACCCCGTCACCCACCTCACCATTTCCGGCTTACAGTCAGACCCCAGTTGGTCCACCCCTCAACGCAGACACATTGAACACCTCTGGATCACCCGCCTACATACACTCACACCCACAGGCCTAAATGACAAATCCTAGCATACATTCACCGCAGTAAGCATACACCCATTATGCATACACATCTACCACACCTATTCACCCATTTCCTACTCACGACACACAACACCTTCATCTTTCACTCACTTACATCCATCACACATCACACCCTCACCTACACCTCTCACACACTCGGTACAATAGGCCAGAGCAACAGCGACCACACAGTCCCCCCCAACCACTAACCATCTCACCTAACCCTGCCAGAGCCATTGTACCACCTCACTACATCCACACACGTACACCTTCTAAACAAACCATCCCCCTTGGGAGCAACCGGTAACTACACCCACATCTCTAACGAACCAGTTCACCGCTCTGTCCACAGGTTAACACAACTGGATCCTGAAAGCCTCCTCCAGCCACCAGACCATGAGAGCTACCAAATTGCAATTCTGTTCACAAATAAAATACCTGTCTTTTTCATCATTAATCTTGTTTTCTGTCATACACCTAACCACCTCACTCCAGACCTAGACCTGCCTCCCCGTCTGGGAAGACTTTTCAGTCCTCCCCTTACAAGTCAGAAAATCAACCCTGACTTTGCTTTAAACACTACCCCAAAAAAAACCCTTATTCCAGGCTTAAACCTGCCTCTCCGTCTGGGAGAACTATTGTTCTCCCCCTACGGGTCAGATAGAACCCTAGACTTTCAGTCTACCTTACTTAACCCACAAACCCTACCCTATTCCAGGTCTAGACCTTCCATTACTCTTCACTCTTATTTAACTTCCCCCTTTTTTTTAAAAAAAATTAATTCTTTTTTTATAAAAAACACATACATAAAAGTAAAACCACCATTACACATTGTTTTCATTCCTTTTCATTTTTACATCCATATATACATCAGAGGGGGTTTGAACCCCGGCCCCTATGGGAAGGGGCCATGCCCTGCCCCATACCACCACACAGAATGACATTTTATTCTAATTTCTTCTCTTTATTCAAACATACATAACCACCTACCAATCTCAATTTACAACTCTACACATTCCTTTTAACTCAACAACCCATAACCCCTACACTACTCCCGACCCAGACCTGCCATCTTCCCTTTCTCTCATTTTAATCTTCTTTAAATAATAATTTTATTTTAAAAAAACAAAAATAAAAACATACATACAAAAATAACAGAGCTACAACACTTTGTTTTCATTTCTTTGTTTTGTGCACTCAACATACATCGGTGTGGGGTTTGAGCCCCGGTCCCCTCGGGGAGGGGGCTGCACCCTGCCCACTGAACCACCACACACACTGACACTTTATTCTCACTTTTTCTCCTTATTCACAACAGACATGACCACCCAAAAATCTTAACCAACCACATTACACACCTCTTAACCCCCACAACCGCCACCCCACTCCAGACCCAGATCGGCCATCTTTTTCTTTTCCCCCACTTTCCCCACCCCCCTTTTTTATATTAAAAAAAAGATTTTTTTTAAATATTGATTAATAACATGTATACAAAAGCGGCGCAGCCACAACCCTTTGTTTTCGTTTCTTTGTTTGTGCACGCAACATGCATCGGTGTGGGGCTTGAACCCTGGTCCCCTGTGTGAGGGAGCCATGCCCTGCCCACTGAACCACGCCACACATAAGGATGTCTCATCCTCATTTCTTCCGTTTATTCTCTACAGACCTAACCACACATTTTTCAACCAATCACATTACACCTTTTTTTCCCTCCATTAATCAAATCCATCACTCACAGCTGACACATATCAATTAGTCTTTGTATCCGAAACACCTGCAGCCCAACAACCAACACTACTGATTGGACACACATACTGCCAGGACACGCCCTTGAGGGAGGGATTCCTATTTCCCTCCGCTCAACGGCCACAGTCCCTATACGCTCTCTGAAGAAGCAACATTAGTTGCGAAACGTCAGGGCGTTCTCAGCACTTTCTTTGCACCAGGCCTCCCAGGTGAAGAATTTTCATTTATTAACTTGTTTTAATGGCACATTTTGCCCACCCCTATTTTTAATAGTTACTTTTAATCTATTAAACAAAGGTATTTTAAAAGCTGTGGGGAGGACTCCTGCCCAACCAGAGGCCCAGACCATCACTGGGCCTCCCACCTAGTCCTCGCCCCCTCACAATCCATTTTAGAACCCCTACTACAGACGCCGTTTGCCAGCTACTGGCCTGCTCTCCACTGTTTTCACCACGGGACCTCCACACCCAACCTCATTGGCAAACAACTAGGAGCCTACCTGCCATCGCCAGCCTACCAGCCTACCACGGATCCAACGCCAACGCCGTCTAGGCTCCCAACTACCGGCCTACCACCACCAAGAGCAACCATCCTCTACGGCACTCACCTCAGGATCATCAACGGCACCAACAACTACCACCTTCCCCGGCAACTCACCCTAGGACCACCACCGTCACCATCAACAGGTTGGAGCCCCCCCTGCACAGCTTCAACCAAATATATAGTTCAATTAATCTCCTTTTTTGAAATGTATTCACCTTGGAGACCTACCTACACTCATCGCACCAACACCACTCAACCACACTACCCCCACACACACAACAGACGCACGCTACTTCCCACACCCTCATCCTATTACAGACCCCATCTCCAATATAGATCACCACACACCAACTATCACCTAAATGGACCCACACACACTTATTCAACCACAGAATACACCAGAACTAGACCATTTTACCCACACACACAACCACTCAGACCACATAGACCACCTCCACCATCCATCCGACCACTTCTTCCACCACCATCACTACCTACTCAGTACATCGCACCAGATGGCCCAACACGGGAAAAAGCAAAACTCTATTTTAAAATAATCCAGGCCATACATCACAAAGACATAGCAGACAGAGCGGTGTCCTCCCTTGAACTCCCAAGGGGAATGTTAAGACAAGTCCACAAACTGGCACATTTTATCAAACCCGCATCACCCACTGACACCACTTTACAAAAAATCAACGACAACACCATCACCTGGATGCACAACAACATGTTGATTTTAAAGGAACACTATTCACACACAATAAATGAACTCACACAATCACCCCAACCTACCAATACACTGTCCCTCAAGATTGCAACCAACTGGGCACACAAGAGGTTCGGCCAAAGACTACTACCCACCACCTTACATACACTAGAACACACACTATCCCATACACCTCCCGCCCCCCACAAATCACCAACTATCAACCCACACTCCCTCAATTTACCACTCCCCCCCTCCCCCACACAAACTAGTCCCCATACCACCCCACCTCCAGCCTGGACCGTCCCCTTACCGACATCCCCACCACCTACACTCAGCCACACAGATTTCCCCCCCCTTCTCCCTCCCTTGATTCCCCCAACCAACACATACTTACACTCTAGATCACTTTATTTAGGTTCACGCCCCACGCTGACAGAACTCACAACCATACACGCAACCACAGACACAACAGACTCACCCCTTGCACAACCGATCCCCGCCCCCCTTCCCCCAAGGAACAGAGGTAGGGGTCGGGCCCGCCCCCTCTCTACCACCAACAGGAACCAGGACACCACCAGAGTCCCACTACACACCCCCCACACCAGCACAGATCTTTTACCCCCCCAACTCAACCAACCCCAAACACTCCTATCCCCACCCTCTTCCTCACTCCCCCCAGCCAAAGACCGACACGTTAGACTAACCTCCATTCCAGAGGTCCAAGGAAAAATCACCACACCCCCATACACTACACTCTCCCCAGAATTCCCCCTCACTCCATCCACACACCTTCATCCAACCTCTCCTAATCTCAAACCCCACAAGGTTAAAAACATTCACACAGTTGCACAGATCATTCATACACATAACTCTCAACCGGAATCCACCACATCTTACACACCAACACCGACCAGGCCTCTCCACACAGGACACAAACGCACTAACCTCATTGTGGACCTGGTTGACTGCATTTCACATAACTCCACTTCTCCCCCCCTCTCACCTACAGGTGCCAACAGTGGCCTGGCAAAAAAACAAAGAGTAATGATGACGGGACACACTCAGGTCAACATGGCCATCACAAACCCATCTGACACTAACTCTTCCACCTTCCCCCCACAACCATTTTGCCAGGTTACTGTTGACACCAACCCTCTGCTTCACACTACCCCCCCTACACTAACCCCTTCAGACATCAGACCACCACCTATCCCCTCCCCTAACAATCCTGCAGTCGTCAAATACCATCGACCCACCTACCACAAGGTAAGGACAGGGAATAGACTGCAGGATTGGACACTCCTAGGACACACACCCACACTTATCATCGGTGACTCCAACCTCAATAGAATCCCCCCACACACACACGCACACATACAAATAGATAGCTATCCCGGAGCCACCATAGGACACCTCCTACACATCCTTCAAAAAACACCCACACATACCCACACCCAAACAGTTATCCTCTCAATCGGCCTGAACAACATGAACCACAACCCAGAACTCACATCCATTAAACAATTATCAGCACTTTACAAACAGGCACTCACCACTTTCCCCAACGCCACCATCCACTTCCCCGTCATCAACCATTCACTGAACCTCACACCCAAACAACAGAAGAACCTCCGCACAATCAACAGTTACATAGTCACTCACCTCAGCCCCTTACTAGAAATTCCCCACGACACCTTCACCACTCAACCCGACAACATACACTGGACACCAAACACTGCACAACTTATCCTTGCCAACTGGTGTTCGCAACTAAATTTCCACTAACACATAACCTCACCCAGGACACTCCCACTACAACACCCTCCACCACACATAGACAGGACACATCCACTTCTCCTATCCCTCATCCCCCCACAGAAGATAGGATCAGACACATCCAATACATACACACAGCCCCCTCCAATATTCTTAATCTATCCACCTCTCTCATCCTCACACCAGCACAAACATCACTTTTAGAAAAAGGCCTCACCTTCATCCCACGCCCCACAACACTAGACCGGGGGGAACTTCAAAGGGATCTGTCCAAGTACCACAGACGACTTACACTACTGGACCACTTCCAATACACACCATACACTAAGTTCACCCCATTCACACAACCCTCCCATTGGCAACCCCCGTCCTCACAACGTCACCCACACATCACTAGACTCATCAAAACAGACCTGGACTCATTTCGTCACCTACAACTTGCCTCAGACACCCCGGACAACATCACTACACAACAAAGACTGGCCATCAAACAACTTAAATCACACCCACACATAATCATTAAACCGGCAGACAAAGGATCCAAGATCGTCATACTAGACACCCACCAATATCTTTTTGAGGCCAATAGACAATTAACCAATACATCACATTATCGACCCATTCCCACCAACATCCAACCCACAACACAAATTAAACTCAGACACATAATCACATCACTATACACCCATAAATTCATTTCCGCCAAACAACGTAACTACCTCTATGGACCTGACAACCCCAGACCCCGTAAATTCTACCTTCTCCCCAAGATACACAAGGACCCAACTGCTTGGACGGTTCCCTTTGAAGTCCCTCCCGGCAGACCAATAGTTTCCGACTGCAACAGCACCACCTATCACATCGCACACTACATTGAACACCACCTGAACCCACTCTCCACCACCCACCCCAGTTATCTCAGAGACACCACACATTTCCTCAATAAAATCAACTCCATACAGGTTCCCCCTCATACACACCTCTTCACCATAGACATAGACAGCTTATACACAAACATAGATATTTCATTAGGTCTAGAAGCAATACAGAAAACCTTCAACAATAACCCGGACCCACTCAGACCTGACACCCACCTCCTCCAACTCCTACACATCTGTCTCACCACCAATAACTTCACCTTTGACAATAAAGAATATTTACAAATACAGGGAACCGCCATGGGCCAAAGATTTGCACCATCGTACGCCAACATCTACATGAGCGAGTGGGAGCGGGGAGCACTACACAAATGCACACACAAACCACTTTTCTATTACAGATTTTTAGATGACATCATAGGGGCATGGACACACGACATCTCACTTTTTCCACAATTCATCCACACACTCAATACTCACCACAACACAATCAAGGTCAAATACATACTAGACAGCACACAAGTCAACTTTTTGGACACCACGGTCACACTAGAATCCCACCCAGACCTCACACATAAAACACTCACCACCAGAGTATATTTCAAACCCACGGACACACACTCACTTCTTCACAAACATAGTTATCACCCCAAACATACTTTTAGAGGCATAATTAAATCACAAATCATCCGTTACCATAGAATCTGCACCCACCATAAGGACCTCCATCACGCCATAAGCACACTCTTCACAGCACTCAGGACACGGGGTTACAGCAAAAGGTATCTCAGATCAATCAAATCAAGCACACTTTCACAACTCGCTCCCACTCGCTCCCCACCCCCTTTACACATCACTTCATACACTGCGCCCGACTCCACACCAGCTACCCCACCATCATCCTCTATCTTACACCCCACACAACATAAACAAACAGACACCACCAACCAACCTCTGGGCCCTTACCTCAACCCGATCCGCCCCCCTCCCCCCTCCCACCATCCCTACCCTAGCCCCAACCCTAACCCCACACCCAACACCAATCCTAACCCCTCCCCCTCTCCTAAACCTAACCTCCACCCTCTCCCCACACCTAACCCTAACCCTTCCCCTTCTCCTAACCCTAACCTCTCCCCCTTCCCCACACCTAACCCTAACCCCTCCCCTAATCCTAACCCTAACCTCTCCCCATTCCCCACACCTAACCCTAACCCCTCCCCTTCTCCTAACCCTAACCTCTCCCCCTTCCCCACACCTACCCCTAACCCCTCCCCTAATCCTAACCCCTCCCCTTCTCCTAACCCTAACCTCTCCCCCTTCCCCACACCTAACCCTAACCCCTCCCCTAATCCTAACCCCTCCCCCTCTCCTAAACCTAACCTCCACCCTCTCCCCACACCTAACCCTAACCCTTCCCCTTCTCCTAACCCTAACCTCTCCCCCTTCCCCACACCTAACCCTAACCCCTCCCCTAATCCTAACCCTAACCTCTCCCCATTCCCCACACCTAACCCTAACCCCTCCCCTTCTCCTAACCCTAACCTCTCCCCCTTCCCCACACCTACCCCTAACCCCTCCCCTAATCCTAACCCCTCCCCTTCTCCTAACCCTAACCTCTCCCCCTTCCCCACACCTAACCCTAACCCCTCCCCTAATCCTAACCCTAACCTCTCCCCATTCCCCACACCTAACCCTAACCCCTCCCCTTCTCCTAACCCTAACCTCTCCCCCTTCCCCACACCTACCCCTAACCCCTCCCCTAATCCTAACCCCTCCCCTTCTCCTAACCCTAACCTCTCCCCCTTCCCCACACCTAACCCTAACCCCTCCCCTAACCTTAACCCCTCCCCCTCTCCTAACCCTAACCTCCACCCCCTCCATACACCTCACCCTAACCCACAGATTCGCCCCACCACCATCCTACCTTTCGTCACCACCTTTTCCCATAGAACCCTCTCCATACACCAAAACATAAAATCCCACTTCACTACCATACAACAACAACACACACCATTACAACAATACACCATAATCTCAGCCTACAGAAAAAACAAAAACCTCAAAGATCTCCTGGTCACCTCTACCTTCTCCCGCAAACCCGTTAAATCACCACCATCTATCACACACTATTTTAAACCACACAAATCCATCACCAACCCACACAGCCACACTACTCTACCCATTCTTCATCCCCCAAGTATTGACTCTCCCAACTTAGTCTACATCATCACATGCACCTACTGCCATAAACACTATATCGGAGAAACAAAACACACTATGATCACCCGCTTAAAACAACACCTCCGCAACATTAAACAACAACACTTACAAACCACCCTGGTCACTCACTTCACACAGCACCCCGTCACCCACCTCACCATTTCCGGCTTACAGTCAGACCCCAGTTGGTCCACCCCTCAACGCAGACACATTGAACACCTCTGGATCACCCGCCTACATACACTCACACCCACAGGCCTAAATGACAAATCCTAGCATACATTCACCGCAGTAAGCATACACCCATTATGCATACACATCTACCACACCTATTCACCCATTTCCTACTCACGACACACAACACCTTCATCTTTCACTCACTTACATCCATCACACATCACACCCTCACCTACACCTCTCACACACTCGGTACAATAGGCCAGAGCAACAGCGACCACACAGTCCCCCCCAACCACTAACCATCTCACCTAACCCTGCCAGAGCCATTGTACCACCTCACTACATCCACACACGTACACCTTCTAAACAAACCATCCCCCTTGGGAGCAACCGGTAACTACACCCACATCTCTAACGAACCAGTTCACCGCTCTGTCCACAGGTTAACACAACTGGATCCTGAAAGCCTCCTCCAGCCACCAGACCATGAGAGCTACCAAATTGCAATTCTGTTCACAAATAAAATACCTGTCTTTTTCATCATTAATCTTGTTTTCTGTCATACACCTAACCACCTCACTCCAGACCTAGACCTGCCTCCCCGTCTGGGAAGACTTTTCAGTCCTCCCCTTACAAGTCAGAAAATCAACCCTGACTTTGCTTTAAACACTACCCCAAAAAAAACCCTTATTCCAGGCTTAAACCTGCCTCTCCGTCTGGGAGAACTATTGTTCTCCCCCTACGGGTCAGATAGAACCCTAGACTTTCAGTCTACCTTACTTAACCCACAAACCCTACCCTATTCCAGGTCTAGACCTTCCATTACTCTTCACTCTTATTTAACTTCCCCCTTTTTTTTAAAAAAAATTAATTCTTTTTTTATAAAAAACACATACATAAAAGTAAAACCACCATTACACATTGTTTTCATTCCTTTTCATTTTTACATCCATATATACATCAGAGGGGGTTTGAACCCCGGCCCCTATGGGAAGGGGCCATGCCCTGCCCCATACCACCACACAGAATGACATTTTATTCTAATTTCTTCTCTTTATTCAAACATACATAACCACCTACCAATCTCAATTTACAACTCTACACATTCCTTTTAACTCAACAACCCATAACCCCTACACTACTCCCGACCCAGACCTGCCATCTTCCCTTTCTCTCATTTTAATCTTCTTTAAATAATAATTTTATTTTAAAAAAACAAAAATAAAAACATACATACAAAAATAACAGAGCTACAACACTTTGTTTTCATTTCTTTGTTTTGTGCACTCAACATACATCGGTGTGGGGTTTGAGCCCCGGTCCCCTCGGGGAGGGGGCTGCACCCTGCCCACTGAACCACCACACACACTGACACTTTATTCTCACTTTTTCTCCTTATTCACAACAGACATGACCACCCAAAAATCTTAACCAACCACATTACACACCTCTTAACCCCCACAACCGCCACCCCACTCCAGACCCAGATCGGCCATCTTTTTCTTTTCCCCCACTTTCCCCACCCCCCTTTTTTATATTAAAAAAAAGATTTTTTTTAAATATTGATTAATAACATGTATACAAAAGCGGCGCAGCCACAACCCTTTGTTTTCGTTTCTTTGTTTGTGCACGCAACATGCATCGGTGTGGGGCTTGAACCCTGGTCCCCTGTGTGAGGGAGCCATGCCCTGCCCACTGAACCACGCCACACATAAGGATGTCTCATCCTCATTTCTTCCGTTTATTCTCTACAGACCTAACCACACATTTTTCAACCAATCACATTACACCTTTTTTTCCCTCCATTAATCAAATCCATCACTCACAGCTGACACATATCAATTAGTCTTTGTATCCGAAACACCTGCAGCCCAACAACCAACACTACTGATTGGACACACATACTGCCAGGACACGCCCTTGAGGGAGGGATTCCTATTTCCCTCCGCTCAACGGCCACAGTCCCTATACGCTCTCTGAAGAAGCAACATTAGTTGCGAAACGTCAGGGCGTTCTCAGCACTTTCTTTGCACCAGGCCTCCCAGGTGAAGAATTTTCATTTATTAACTTGTTTTAATGGCACATTTTGCCCACCCCTATTTTTAATAGTTACTTTTAATCTATTAAACAAAGGTATTTTAAAAGCTGTGGGGAGGACTCCTGCCCAACCAGAGGCCCAGACCATCACTGGGCCTCCCACCTAGTCCTCGCCCCCTCACAATCCATTTTAGAACCCCCACTACAGACGCCGTTTGCCAGCTACTGGCCTGCTCTCCACTGTTTTCACCACGGGACCTCCACACCCAACCTCATTGGCAAACAACTAGGAGCCTACCTGCCATCGCCAGCCTACCAGCCTACCACGGATCCAACGCCAACGCCGTCTAGGCTCCCAACTACCGGCCTACCACCACCAAGAGCAACCATCCTCTACGGCACTCACCTCAGGATCATCAACGGCACCAACAACTACCACCTTCCCCGGCAACTCACCCTAGGACCACCACCGTCACCATCAACAGGTTGGAGCCCCCCCTGCACAGCTTCAACCAAATATATAGTTCAATTAATCTCCTTTTTTGAAATGTATTCACCTTGGAGACCTACCTACACTCATCGCACCAACACCACTCAACCACACTACCCCCACACACACAACAGACGCACGCTACTTCCCACACCCTCATCCTATTACAGACCCCATCTCCAATATAGATCACCACACACCAACTATCACCTAAATGGACCCACACACACTTATTCAACCACAGAATACACCAGAACTAGACCATTTTACCCACACACACAACCACTCAGACCACATAGACCACCTCCACCATCCATCCGACCACTTCTTCCACCACCATCACTACCTACTCAGTACATCGCACCAGATGGCCCAACACGGGAAAAAGCAAAACTCTATTTTAAAATAATCCAGGCCATACATCACAAAGACATAGCAGACAGAGCGGTGTCCTCCCTTGAACTCCCAAGGGGAATGTTAAGACAAGTCCACAAACTGGCACATTTTATCAAACCCGCATCACCCACTGACACCACTTTACAAAAAATCAACGACAACACCATCACCTGGATGCACAACAACATGTTGATTTTAAAGGAACACTATTCACACACAATAAATGAACTCACACAATCACCCCAACCTACCAATACACTGTCCCTCAAGATTGCAACCAACTGGGCACACAAGAGGTTCGGCCAAAGACTACTACCCACCACCTTACATACACTAGAACACACACTATCCCATACACCTCCCGCCCCCCACAAATCACCAACTATCAACCCACACTCCCTCAATTTACCACTCCCCCCCTCCCCCACACAAACTAGTCCCCATACCACCCCACCTCCAGCCTGGACCGTCCCCTTACCGACATCCCCACCACCTACACTCAGCCACACAGATTTCCCCCCCCTTCTCCCTCCCTTGATTCCCCCAACCAACACATACTTACACTCTAGATCACTTTATTTAGGTTCACGCCCCACGCTGACAGAACTCACAACCATACACGCAACCACAGACACAACAGACTCACCCCTTGCACAACCGATCCCCGCCCCCCTTCCCCCAAGGAACAGAGGTAGGGGTCGGGCCCGCCCCCTCTCTACCACCAACAGGAACCAGGACACCACCAGAGTCCCACTACACACCCCCCACACCAGCACAGATCTTTTACCCCCCCAACTCAACCAACCCCAAACACTCCTATCCCCACCCTCTTCCTCACTCCCCCCAGCCAAAGACCGACACGTTAGACTAACCTCCATTCCAGAGGTCCAAGGAAAAATCACCACACCCCCATACACTACACTCTCCCCAGAATTCCCCCTCACTCCATCCACACACCTTCATCCAACCTCTCCTAATCTCAAACCCCACAAGGTTAAAAACATTCACACAGTTGCACAGATCATTCATACACATAACTCTCAACCGGAATCCACCACATCTTACACACCAACACCGACCAGGCCTCTCCACACAGGACACAAACGCACTAACCTCATTGTGGACCTGGTTGACTGCATTTCACATAACTCCACTTCTCCCCCCCTCTCACCTACAGGTGCCAACAGTGGCCTGGCAAAAAAACAAAGAGTAATGATGACGGGACACACTCAGGTCAACATGGCCATCACAAACCCATCTGACACTAACTCTTCCACCTTCCCCCCACAACCATTTTGCCAGGTTACTGTTGACACCAACCCTCTGCTTCACACTACCCCCCCTACACTAACCCCTTCAGACATCAGACCACCACCTATCCCCTCCCCTAACAATCCTGCAGTCGTCAAATACCATCGACCCACCTACCACAAGGTAAGGACAGGGAATAGACTGCAGGATTGGACACTCCTAGGACACACACCCACACTTATCATCGGTGACTCCAACCTCAATAGAATCCCCCCACACACACACGCACACATACAAATAGATAGCTATCCCGGAGCCACCATAGGACACCTCCTACACATCCTTCAAAAAACACCCACACATACCCACACCCAAACAGTTATCCTCTCAATCGGCCTGAACAACATGAACCACAACCCAGAACTCACATCCATTAAACAATTATCAGCACTTTACAAACAGGCACTCACCACTTTCCCCAACGCCACCATCCACTTCCCCGTCATCAACCATTCACTGAACCTCACACCCAAACAACAGAAGAACCTCCGCACAATCAACAGTTACATAGTCACTCACCTCAGCCCCTTACTAGAAATTCCCCACGACACCTTCACCACTCAACCCGACAACATACACTGGACACCAAACACTGCACAACTTATCCTTGCCAACTGGTGTTCGCAACTAAATTTCCACTAACACATAACCTCACCCAGGACACTCCCACTACAACACCCTCCACCACACATAGACAGGACACATCCACTTCTCCTATCCCTCATCCCCCCACAGAAGATAGGATCAGACACATCCAATACATACACACAGCCCCCTCCAATATTCTTAATCTATCCACCTCTCTCATCCTCACACCAGCACAAACATCACTTTTAGAAAAAGGCCTCACCTTCATCCCACGCCCCACAACACTAGACCGGGGGGAACTTCAAAGGGATCTGTCCAAGTACCACAGACGACTTACACTACTGGACCACTTCCAATACACACCATACACTAAGTTCACCCCATTCACACAACCCTCCCATTGGCAACCCCCGTCCTCACAACGTCACCCACACATCACTAGACTCATCAAAACAGACCTGGACTCATTTCGTCACCTACAACTTGCCTCAGACACCCCGGACAACATCACTACACAACAAAGACTGGCCATCAAACAACTTAAATCACACCCACACATAATCATTAAACCGGCAGACAAAGGATCCAAGATCGTCATACTAGACACCCACCAATATCTTTTTGAGGCCAATAGACAATTAACCAATACATCACATTATCGACCCATTCCCACCAACATCCAACCCACAACACAAATTAAACTCAGACACATAATCACATCACTATACACCCATAAATTCATTTCCGCCAAACAACGTAACTACCTCTATGGACCTGACAACCCCAGACCCCGTAAATTCTACCTTCTCCCCAAGATACACAAGGACCCAACTGCTTGGACGGTTCCCTTTGAAGTCCCTCCCGGCAGACCAATAGTTTCCGACTGCAACAGCACCACCTATCACATCGCACACTACATTGAACACCACCTGAACCCACTCTCCACCACCCACCCCAGTTATCTCAGAGACACCACACATTTCCTCAATAAAATCAACTCCATACAGGTTCCCCCTCATACACACCTCTTCACCATAGACATAGACAGCTTATACACAAACATAGATATTTCATTAGGTCTAGAAGCAATACAGAAAACCTTCAACAATAACCCGGACCCACTCAGACCTGACACCCACCTCCTCCAACTCCTACACATCTGTCTCACCACCAATAACTTCACCTTTGACAATAAAGAATATTTACAAATACAGGGAACCGCCATGGGCCAAAGATTTGCACCATCGTACGCCAACATCTACATGAGCGAGTGGGAGCGGGGAGCACTACACAAATGCACACACAAACCACTTTTCTATTACAGATTTTTAGATGACATCATAGGGGCATGGACACACGACATCTCACTTTTTCCACAATTCATCCACACACTCAATACTCACCACAACACAATCAAGGTCAAATACATACTAGACAGCACACAAGTCAACTTTTTGGACACCACGGTCACACTAGAATCCCACCCAGACCTCACACATAAAACACTCACCACCAGAGTATATTTCAAACCCACGGACACACACTCACTTCTTCACAAACATAGTTATCACCCCAAACATACTTTTAGAGGCATAATTAAATCACAAATCATCCGTTACCATAGAATCTGCACCCACCATAAGGACCTCCATCACGCCATAAGCACACTCTTCACAGCACTCAGGACACGGGGTTACAGCAAAAGGTATCTCAGATCAATCAAATCAAGCACACTTTCACAACTCGCTCCCACTCGCTCCCCACCCCCTTTACACATCACTTCATACACTGCGCCCGACTCCACACCAGCTACCCCACCATCATCCTCTATCTTACACCCCACACAACATAAACAAACAGACACCACCAACCAACCTCTGGGCCCTTACCTCAACCCGATCCGCCCCCCTCCCCCCTCCCACCATCCCTACCCTAGCCCCAACCCTAACCCCACACCCAACACCAATCCTAACCCCTCCCCCTCTCCTAAACCTAACCTCCACCCTCTCCCCACACCTAACCCTAACCCTTCCCCTTCTCCTAACCCTAACCTCTCCCCCTTCCCCACACCTAACCCCTCCCCTAATCCTAACCCCTCCCCCTCTCCTAAACCTAACCTCCACCCTCTCCCCACACCTAACCCTAACCCTTCCCCTTCTCCTAACCCTAACCTCTCCCCCTTCCCCACACCTAACCCTAACCCCTCCCCTAATCCTAACCCTAACCTCTCCCCATTCCCCACACCTAACCCTAACCCCTCCCCTTCTCCTAACCCTAACCTCTCCCCCTTCCCCACACCTACCCCTAACCCCTCCCCTAATCCTAACCCCTCCCCTTCTCCTAACCCTAACCTCTCCCCCTTCCCCACACCTAACCCTAACCCCTCCCCTAATCCTAACCCTAACCTCTCCCCATTCCCCACACCTAACCCTAACCCCTCCCCTTCTCCTAACCCTAACCTCTCCCCCTTCCCCACACCTACCCCTAACCCCTCCCCTAATCCTAACCCCTCCCCTTCTCCTAACCCTAACCTCTCCCCCTTCCCCACACCTAACCCTAACCCCTCCCCTAACCTTAACCCCTCCCCCTCTCCTAACCCTAACCTCCACCCCCTCCATACACCTCACCCTAACCCACAGATTCGCCCCACCACCATCCTACCTTTCGTCACCACCTTTTCCCATAGAACCCTCTCCATACACCAAAACATAAAATCCCACTTCACTACCATACAACAACAACACACACCATTACAACAATACACCATAATCTCAGCCTACAGAAAAAACAAAAACCTCAAAGATCTCCTGGTCACCTCTACCTTCTCCCGCAAACCCGTTAAATCACCACCATCTATCACACACTATTTTAAACCACACAAATCCATCACCAACCCACACAGCCACACTACTCTACCCATTCTTCATCCCCCAAGTATTGACTCTCCCAACTGAGTCTACATCATCACATGCACCTACTGCCATAAACACTATATCGGAGAAACAAAACACACTATGATCACCTGCTTAAAACAACACCTCCGCAACATTAAACAACAACACTTACAAACCACCCTGGTCACTCACTTCACACAGCACCCCGTCACCCACCTCACCATTTCCGGCTTACAGTCAGACCCCAGTTGGTCCACCCCTCAACGCAGACACATTGAACACCTCTGGATCACCCGCCTACATACACTCACACCCACAGGCCTAAATGACAAATCCTAGCATACATTCACCACAGTAAGCATACACCCATTATGCATACACATCTACCACACCTATTCACCCATTTCCTACTCACGACACACAACACCTTCATCTTTCACTCACTTACATCCATCACACATCACACCCTCATCTACACCTCTCACACACTCGGTACAATAGGCCAGAGCAACAGCGACCACACAGTCCCCCCCAACCACTAACCATCTCACCTAACCCTAACCCTACTAACCCTAACCAGTGCATGATACACAACTCTATATAGTAAATGATACACAATTATGACCAGTACACGATGCACAAGTATGGATAGTACACGACACACAAGAGCACATGGTAAACAAGTTTACTTAGTACATGATACACTATTGTAGACCTACTGAGGGCCTTAAGGTGCGTTTGTTTTTTAGAGATCCAGGCAGCGGCATGAAGATGAGGCACAGAAGTCTTTCACAGAGAGCCAAAAAAATGTTGCCTCTCTATTGAAGGCTGCCCATCAACACAGGTACCCTCTGTCCACCTGACTGCAGGTAGAGACTAGAGCCTTTATTTAGCGCTCCTCTTAAACCAGAGCATTTGCTACAGTCCACTGGGTAGGCTGAAGAAAACCCTGACTTGTAACGGCTAATCCCACTCACACCCGGTGGTATGTGTGCCCTTTAAACTAGGGCTCAGATCGCTAAATCCAGTAGTCGTTAGGGCGTGACCTCAAAAACACATGTGCCAGGATTTAACAAATAAACCCCGGCAAAAAGTGTTATCTCGTTTATTTTTGGAGTGTTCACGTGTTGCATATACTAAAACAATTATTGATAATTCATCAATAATTGTTAACTGTCTAGGCTGTTCCTGCTCCAGGGGTTCCAGGCGAGAGTGGTGGACCAAATGAGGGACGTGCTTCAAAACATTTCCGACATGGAGACGGAGACACTGGTAGGGCTTATACTGTCTAACGCCCTAAACATAAAGGCCTCGCCGCTCTATAACACGCTAAACATTAAGGTACCGCTTGGTCTTCTCCCCCCTACTTCCCCCTACCTTATTTTGCTGTTAATCCAAAATAGGCACGTTCTTTCGGGATTGTGGCTTTTAGAAACGCTCGCTCCTTTGATTCAAAAATAAAAGGCAGGGGTCGTCCGTCAGCTTTGCGGTATTTATTTCACCGAAAGCAAAAGAAAACATGAAGGATCAACATAAACCTTTTCTAACAAATATCAAAAGAGCTGTCACTGAGCGGTTAAACCATTAACTCAAGTAACAAAGCCAAAACCATGTAGCATATTAATAAATTAATCAAACATAATGTCAACAGAATATGGCTCTAACACTGACTGTCGAGCTGATGTCTCTCTCTTTGCAGAGCCTCTTGAAACTTGACAGTAAAGCTTTGATTAAACACTGTGACCGAAAGCGTTGGTGCTTATTTTTCTATATATATATATATATATACGTATGTGTGCAAAGATGAGTGTATTTTATGTTAAATACAAATGGTATTTTAGTATCTGCACATATATTCCTTGTCTTCTATAAATTGGTACCTTCTGAATTAATATTCTTTCTAGACTCAAATAGGTATAGCAGAAATATGACATTTTGTCAGAATTAAGTTAAAGATCAATTCCTAAGGATTGGTTAACCTTGACCTAAGAGTTTCAGATTGTTGTGTACTTATTTTTCCATGTCATTATTTTAGTAAGTATATTTCTGCTCGAAAAGAGTGGGAAAAAAATACTTGTTATTTTCTATATATGAAATAAATCACTCCTCTGGTCAGTCTGTTTTTAACAGAAATCATTGGATTTGTTTTTTTAACAGATATCATTTCTGGTGAACAGCCCATGCCTGCTACGGCATGGGCTGTTGTTGTTCCAGTGCTTCTCTTCATAACGTCTTTCACAGCCTCAATAACTCTGGAAGTTTGATAGCAGTGCTTCTCTTCATCATAACGTCTTTCACAGCCTCAATAACTCTAAGTTTGTCGGTTTTACAGCATCTTCAGAGCTAAATATAGAACTTTTTTTTCTCAAGCTCAACAATAGCCTGCCCATTTCCCCAACCTTCTGTCTCATGTATTCCATGTTTGTTGTAGAGAGACTGACCAAGTTGCAGTATGAGGAAATCATTTGGAGATGCTGATGATACCTCATCTTGCTTCCTATTTCCAAGGACTTCCACAACCCAGGAGAAATAGCTTGGGAGAATGTTGACTCTGCAACATCAGCCAGAACTAAGACTTTGGCCCTACCAGTTGGTCAGTGTTTGAGACTTCCTATTAAGGACATCCACGTATATGGCGCCAAAGCTCTTTGCGAACAAACATGCCTTTACAATACACACAGTGCACATCCATTTTGGCATTAAGTGAGCTGTTCGATCTTCCTGGTCTTCGTTTTAATTTCAGTGGTCCACTCTGATTCTGCATTGCCTCTTGATTATGTTGGTAATTACCTTTGTTCCACAGCTTCTCAAGTAAAACTTTTCTCTCGTTAGAGTGTTTAGGGAACAAGAATGCTTCAGCAATATCAGGCTCTTCTTTTTCATGCTTCTTAAAGTGTCGGGAAATTTTAGATTGAGGTTTCCTGCAAACATAACAGTAATTTTTTAGAGTGCATGAAGAGGTGGATGAAGAGTCAGTTGTTGCCCTCTTATCAGAAGAACAAGACTCTGTAATAACCATCTTCTTTTTCTTCTTGAAACTTGGGAGCCTCTGAGTATTGCTTGTGGTGGGTTCATGTTCAGAACTGATTTTGTTGGAGTCAGAAGCAGTCTTGTCCTCCAGGTCAACATATTTTATAGGTTGTGGCACAGTCTTTTCCCTCTCCTCAGAAGACTGAGACAGTTGGACTTGCAATCTTACAATGTGATTCATTGACGGTGGCAAGGTTATGATCCCAGTCTTCATCAGAGCTGCATCCATCACTACTTGTTGCAGTTTCAGGAACGTCTTCATCACAGATGGAACCGTCAACACTGGAAAATTCAGTGACCTTCATATAAAAAGACAGAAGAAATCTGGATCAACTTTTTTTCCATTATCCAAACAGACCTCTCATTCATAGTTATATGATAACGTACCAGTGATTCGTTATTCCTGGTGAAGCAGGATTTGTGCCATGATGTTGAACATACTGAAACAAATTTACAATGGAGAATTAGCTGGTTATATTTTTTAAGCAAAGGTTTTAAACATCGAATAACTAACAAAAATTAAAGTAACTCAAGTGAAATCCTAGGTATGCTATTGAAACGATGAGGAAGTGTCTGAAAAGAAAGAAAAAAAAGCTGTTTCAGTAACAGATACTGACTTTTACATGTCAGACCAATCCATTTTAGGCTTGAGACGGGTCCTCTACAGTCTTGACAGTGATCCAAACTGGAGACAACTGCACTGGTTAATACATGGTGGCACTGAGGATCCAAAATGTAACATAAAAGTAAGAAAGTAAATATATATTGATTGTAAAGTTTGTTTTACGATTGAAATGTCCCGATATACTTTTAGGGCATACTAATAATAATAACAATGACAGAAATAATACAGTGTTTGTGTGTATCATTCCAAGTAATCTAAAACATTCCACCAGTTACTATTTGACCCAAAATGTGGAGGCAATGTAACACCCTCTTTAAGACACTGAACCAACATCTAAAAACCTCAAATGGCCAACATTATATAAAAGTTCAACTTGCCTTCTTGGTTGTCGACGAGGCTGGAGCTTCCTCGTTGGACTCAGGGTTCGATGCTCCTCCACAAGGTGTCTGAAATTGTAGAGAAGAAATGTATATTGTTGTCATAACGTCTGTAGAGATTTGAGGAACACTTGGATGAACAAAATGTTTTGCAGTTATGGAGGACGTGCGAACATGCTTGATAAAGGCGATAGGCTAGTAATGTTACCGGCTGTCTTTACAAGTCACACTATTAGTAGTACAAGTCATAATGCAACCAGACGGCTGTGTATCTTTCCAAATAATCTAAAACATTCCACCAGTTGTTACGTATTTTAAACACATAAAGCTACCCACATAACCACTAGGAAGTAGGATAGAACACATAAACTGTAATTACCACACATCGCCACTATGTACTTCCTAGTGGCTATGTATGGTAATTACAGCTTATATGTTTGATCCTACTTCCTAGTGGCTATGTGTGGTAATAATAGCTTATGTGTTCGGTCCTACTTCCTAGTGGCTATGTATGGTAATTACAGCTTATATGTCGGATCCTGCTTCCTAGTGGCTATATATGGTAATTACCGCTTATGTGTTCGACCCTACTTTCTAGTGGCTATGTATGGTAATTACAGCTTATGTGTTCGACCCTACTTCCTAGTGGCTATGTATGGTAGCCCATGTTCTTAAAATGCGTAACACTACCAGGAACTCCTCGACCATAAAACCTTTAGTTCCTGGGCTGCAATGACCGTGTGCTTTTCCACGGGGGTCTGAAGTCCCTCCAGACTGTACACAAACGGCTGCTTTAATCTTAACATGTTCGCCGACAAAAAAACGAATCACACACAAGCGCTGCAGACGCATGATGTGTGGCAGGGCGATAGTATGGTGGGTGCTCATGTTCTGCTGTGACTGTTCGCTTCTTAAGTCCCAATCCCCCTGTCTGCATCAGTACAGTGCTGACTTCTGCTACAGCAATGTTTCACCCAAACTCCTTCTAGTGATTGATATCCATCTCCATAAGGTAGTGTCGTGTTCTTGAAGAAAGTAGTCTAATCCGGATCGCTTTTAACTCACTTTATTTGTTAAAGTATTTCGGTATGGTAACTATGAAGCAACAGGAGGGGAATTGCATTTGACACACGTGGAGTTACAAACGGCTGGTCCTCGTCTACCTCAGGGCTTCCATGTTTCTGACCTCATCTCACTCCCGCTCCCGATTTGTATCAAGTAGGCGTGGCCTATGTGAAGTAGGCGTGGCCTATGTGACGTAATGGCTCCGGCTTCCTCACCCGTCTAAAGGTGCTGCCATCTGTGGCTGGAGTAGTTATTGCAGCTTATATGTTTGATCCTGCTTCCGTGTGGCTATGTGGGGGCAGCTTATGTGCTTAAAGTACGTAACAGTAACAGACAAACTACAGAAGTACCTCATACAACACCATTGAACTATCCCTAGACAGTACTTTGACATTTGTACCCCTGAAATCTTCAATAAAGAAGTTATAAACAAGCCTCAAACTATGCTCCCCATATTCTTACAGTGTGCATAGGGTGAGTAGTGTTGTAAAATAACGGGATTCTGCAGCGGGAGCATTATAGAGGCAATTTACATATCAAATAAGCTCGTGACGTAAGGTAGCATTTTCTGATAGGGTAGCATGATTTGATAGACTCTACCATCGAGTCGCACTACGGTAGCAAAATCTGAAAAGGGAGCAGAAATTAGCAGAACACCGGTGCCCAGTATATTCCACTTCTCAGCAGGATTATGACACCATGTATTAAATATTAACATGCCGACATGATTTAAACAAGCCGAGGAGCCGTGTCGCTGCCGTAGCTACCATTACGGGTCTGCCATATGTCTCTGACCTCGTCTGACTCCCGCTCCCCGTTTGTATCAAGTAGGCGTGGCCTATGCGAAGTAGGCGCGGCCTATGCGAAGTAATTACAGCTTATATGTTTGATCCTGTTTCCTTGTGGCTATTTGGAGGTAATTACAGCTTATATGTTTGATCCTGCTTCCTTGTGGCTATGTGGAGGTAATGCAGATTGTGTGCTCGATCCTGCTTCCTTGTGGCTATGTGGAGGTAATTACAGCTTATATGTTTGATCCTGCCTGTTACGAGAGTGGCGTATGTGTGTGCGTGAGAATGTCTGTGTGTGTGTGTGTGAGTGACGTCAGCGAATGAGTCGACGAATGAGTGAACGAGCGAGTGTCAGTCTAGGAGGAACTAAATGAGTCCGGTTGTGTTTTTGGAGCATAGTGTACTGTTAAATAAAGTACCAAACGCCAAGAATCCGTGCCCGTGTCTTCCGACCTATGAACCGACCCGTGAACAGACCCACTGCCGGTCATAGTGAAGGGTGTTACCCCCGAAAGGACATCGGCCCTGGAGGGAACGTCTCCCCTGTGCTCCCCGGCTACGGTCTGAGAGCCAAGGAACAGGAAAGAGGTAACACTGCCTCCTTGTGACTATGTGGAGGTAATTACAGTTTATATGTTTGATCCTGCCTCCTTGTGACTATGTGGAGGTAATTACAGCTTATATGTTTGATCCTGCCTCCTTGTGATGTGTGGAGGTAATTACAGCTTATATGTTTGATCCTGCCTCCTTGTGGCTATGTGGAGGTAATGCAGCTTGTGTGTTCGATCCTGCTTCCTTGTGGCTATGTGGAGGTAGTAACAGCTTATATGTTTGATCCTGCTTCCTTGTGGCTATGTGGAGGTAATGCAGCTCATATGTTTGATCCTGCCTCCTTGTGACTATGTGTGGTAATAATAGCTTATGTGTTCGGTCCTACTTCCTAGTGGCTATGTATGGTAATTACAGCTTATATGTCGGATCCTGCTTCCTAGTGGCTATGTATGGTAATTACCGCTTATGTGTTCGACCCTACTTTCTAGTGGCTATGTATGGTAATTACAGCTTATGTGTTTGTTACGTATTTTAAACACATAAGCTGTAATTACTATACATAGCCACAAGGGGTAGAACACATAAGCTGTAATTACTATACATAGCCACAAGGGGCAGGACACATAAGCTGCAATAACTATTTCAGCCATAGAGGGCAGCACCTTTAGAAAGGTGAGAATAGCGAAACCGGTGCGTTTTATAGGCCATGCATACACAGTATAAAAGCAAGAATTGAAGCCCGAGGAAGGTGTGAAACATCCGGCAAGCCATAGAGAGAGAGAGATAGGTAGAGAGGATTGCTGTTTGTCGCTCCGCACGTGCGTAATACAATTCCCCTCCTTCTGCTTCGTAGTTACCATACCGAAATACTTAAGTAAATAAAGTGAGTTCAAAGCGATCCTGATTAGACTACTTTCCTTGAAGAAGAACGCAACATTTGGCTGACCCCGACGTTCTGGGAAATAGCCGAGGCCCGGGGCTCGGAGGCACGCGGCCACCGCGACACTCTACAACTCTTCACAGGCGCCACAAGCAGAACCTGTTGTCGTAAAGACCGAATCTGCATAGGATTAGATATAGCAATATTTAGGTGTAAGAGTTGTTGGAGCCACCGTCTGGTCGCGGCGCTCTCTAGTCCCGGCCCTGGGATTACAAAAGCATACGGACATAGTTAACCGATCGCGAGAACTCAGATAGAAATTTCTTTGAATAATACTGTACAAGAAGCAGAGGGCCAGAACTGTGTTAATGGGTTAGTTTGATTTGGTATCCATCCCATATGGGCCTAATGTTTGTTAATGGGTTAGTTTGATTTGGTATCCATCCCATATAGGCCTAATGTTTGTTAATGGGTTAGTTTGATTTGGTATCCATCCCATATAGTACTAATGTTTGTTAATGGGTTAGTTTGATTTGGTATCCATCCCATATAGGCCTAATGTTTGTTAATGGGTTAGTTTGATTTGGTATCCATCCCATATAGGCCTAATGTTTGTTAATGGGTTAGTTTGATTTGGTATCCATCCCATATAGGCCTAATGTTTGTTAATGGGTTAGTTTGATTTGGTATCCATCCCATATAGGCCTGATGTTTGTACCGCGAGGGGACTTTTCCTCCGGTTTTTTCGTAGCGTGATGCTGTCTCACGTGCAATTCTCCCTCTCTTCTCTATATTGTGACGTGGTGATGTTCCACGTGCAATACTTGCTTTGTTACTACCGCGTGGTTTCACGCGCCATCTTTCTCCCTTCCCCCTTCTTCAGCGACCTAAATGTGTTAATGGGTTGGCTTGATTTGGTATCCATTCCACATATGGACCTAATGGTTGTACCGAGATATGACTTCTACTCGGGTTTTTTCGTTCGAATGTGTTGAGACGTGATGCTGTTTCGCGTGCTATTTTTTTGGTTATTTGTTAGTACCGCAACCTCGGATACATAGTTGCATATTCTCACGTAGGCGTGGGACTCAGTTCCCCGGAGGCCATTACACATGCTTCATCGGCAACGATCCAATGCATTGTGTTTGTCTAAATACTGATTAGGACGCTTTACAGTAATTCCATTTTGTCTACAGACGCCGTCCTGTCTTGGGTGAAACACCAGGGACTTTGTGTTCAGAGGGATTGCACCTATTTGAACGAGTAGGACCTCTTTGTTTAAGGCAACACCGCCATTTTGTACCGTGGGTGCCTGTGGTACTGTAGGGCAGTAAGCACCATCTTGTTTTTGTAAGGACCGCATGGTCCCTTACCTGAAACGATAAGGACAGGCAACCCAGTTGAGGTGTTGCTCTCCCTCTCCCCCTCCCCCTCCCCCTCGCTCCCTTTCCTCTCTCTCCCTGTCGTAAAACCCTCCTCCCTCTTCCCCTACACACCTAGTGTGTACCCTCAAACACTCTTGATAATAGTGGTATTCATTTAGTAGAAAGAAGAACGCCAAACCTCTTTCCATTGTTACTCAAATTCAAGGTTTTTCTTATTGTACTCTCTTCCCCTCACCCCATTATTCATATAGATGATAGAAGGAGGCCAAACCCCTTTCTGTTGTTAGGCAAATTGAAGCCTTTTTCTTATAGTTCTCTCTTCCCCTCGCTCCCTTTCACCCTAAACACTAAGCTATGTGTTAGGACGTTGTCCATCTTTGTATTTATTTATGAATTCAAGTGTGTGAGTACTGAGGTAAGGTGAGCCAGTCCCTAGTTTATATCTGCAGAACAAACATTTATTTTGGTTACTTGTAATTACTGTGTTTTTTTATTCACCAACATTGTATAAACAATCTGTAAAAGTTTGCATTTTTCTAAATTTATTCTCTTCTCTCTTCAGAAAGTGGCAACATAAGCAGTGAAGGATGCCCATAACTCATCATTTTAATTGTGTACATTATTCAAAATATTCTTTCTCTCTTCAGGAAGTGGAAGTAAAAGCAGTGAAGAATTCCCCCCCACTCACGAACATTAATCGTTTTTCCAGATTTCTGGACACGACAGTCTGTTTACGACTACAATGGATATAATATCGTTCCACCAATATGCATGCATGATCTTGTATTCAATGATTACAAGAGCCGGATTCCAAAACCGGAAGAGGTCCTACCTAAGGAGGGACCGGCCCAGGGGTAATAAATCAAGGGAAATCCCTGTATTGAAGTTATTAGTGATCACAGGATTTAGGGATAATTATCTAGATTCCATAACATCAACAATTAGCCTTTAAAGTTGGCCATAGCATGCATACCGCTCATCCACAGAAGTCCAGGGGTAACCAGCGCTGGGGATTCTTGTTAAAGAATTCTGGGGTAATCCCGCCTCACAAATGAGGGACCGGAAGAACCCCCCCCTTTAGGGGACTCTGAGGGAGCGCGGTAGAAATGCACGGTTCAACAGACCTGACGAGGTGTACATACCAAAATGACATCACAAATTAGATATTTCCTGAGGGATAACTGTAATAACAGATATAAAAAATAAAAAAAAACGTGATCATATAATCTAGGGTTAATAATCGGCAATACTTACAATGAGACTAAATAAGTATGATAAATGATATCCAGAATCCATCCTGAGTATGATGGAAAATCTGCATGTTACGGTTTTCTTTATGAACTTAGGTTTTGTATACAATTCCGTGTATGTTCTTGTCACCCTGCTATTCTGCAGGATCATTTAAAATGTAAACCTTTGTGGTTAGTGATGCAATCTGCTCTCACTCTGTCCCTTTGTTATCTTCTCTTGGTTTGGGCCTGTTTTCATTAATCACCAGGGGGCACAGAGACGCATGTGATAAGGAACGGCCGCGAGATTAACATCTGGTTAACAAAGGCCTTTGCTTTTTGGGAGACAGCTACCCTCAAATACCCAATATAAGTGTGTAAGAACTCCTGACCACTCAGTGGACTTCTCCGTGCGAACCTTTAGAGAATGAAGGGAGACGCAGGGCGAACTCCAATCTGTGACCTCAGATTATTTTATTGTATGCTTCTTGATGCATGTGATGTATTTTTGTTCGTAGTTTTCTTACGAATATATACAAAAAATAAAATAAATAAATAAAAATAAAAAATAAAAAAAATGAAAGTTGAATATACCATGTGTGCATGTCCTCTCATGGGTGTCAGGGCCACCGAGATAATGGAGGTTACTCCCCTGGTGGAATACACGAGGGGACATTGAAAGCACACTTCAGAAAAAACAATAAGGTTAATTAGTGAATAGTCGTTATTTTGATTGATTACGATAACAATTGTGTCAACCAATAACTAACTTGTGAATTTTTTCTTTAGGTTCAGTGTTTTGTTTATTGTATATCACCGTACCTTCAATACCCAGATGGATGAGCGTAATTGTTGAGAGTTGGGATGACTCTTTATTCCACCTAGTTTAGACAGTTTTGATTGCGCTGGCTCAGGATTCCCCCCACTGAATTGGTGTCAGACGTAGGATTGGGGCTCTCCTCGGGAGCCTCGAGCCACACGTCGACAGACTAATCGTTCCTGCGGGTTCTGGGGAGGTGACGGTGGAACGTGTGGGGGGCTCCGGGAGAGTGGACGATCACGGGCTCATACGGTGAGAATTCAGGTCAGTCAGGATTAGAAAATTGGAATAATGTACTGATTTGTTGTTGACCAACAAAAAACTAGATAAATATAATAAATACTGTCTGTAATGTTATAGAGAGGTCAGGGACTTGCATAGCTAACAAAATAAAAATACATTTTTTTTTTTGAAAATAGTAATGAACATGACCAGGATATGTATAGCTATGAATACATAAAGATAAAACTTGGTTTTACTTTACTTTTCTAGAATAAGTCGTATGCACATTTGATGTGGTATGCAACAGGTAGCGCAATAGGATGTTTTGCGGAGAATTAGTCGTATGCACGGTTGATGTGATATGTAATAGAGCGAGAAAGACAACACGGAGGGATGTGTTGGGTACATAGGTGTGAATCACAGTGTGGACAACATCAAATGCGAGCAATAGGTAGGATAAAAGAAGTTTAGCTCATCCAAGTTAAATAGTTAGTGTAGGACAATCGGATACAATAATGAAGGAAACTGTTATGAGGAACGGTTAAACACAGAAGTGATAAAGAACATACAAATTTGAATGTGAGTTTTCTTTTAACATCTCTGATTAAGGACAACAGATGAATTAGCGCTACATCTGCTGGGAAGGGATCCTACATGCTAGGTTCTCAATTTAGATTCAGACTTAGTGGGTTTACCCTTCAAATGCCACTACTACTGCTAACTAACGCTTTGATACAATGTTAGCATTTGATATTATGATATTTTTTAACTCTGATACGTTACTTATGGATTCGCCCCATCATCCGCCCACCCCCCCTCCACGCACACAGAATGATCGCCCTGATGTGTACCCATTACACGCACACTTGGCTGCATGGGTAAATGGGACTGAAGACTCTGTCTCCATCCCTCCACTTTGCAATCTATACCACCAGATGGGTGGGGGCTGATTGTATCCCAGGCACGGCTTCCTACAATGAGCCAGTATGGAAGGCTGGTTGGCCAGTGACGGGTAAGATCCCACCTTGACAAGTGGGACAACCTAAGACAGGCACAGTCACGATTACTTGGCAGAGTCACTGTGAGCACTGGCTCCCTTGATCATGAAGTGACGAGCTGAAACCATCTTAGGCAGAGCCGGTTGGTGGAAGGTGGAGGAGGGACAGGAGTCAGATATGTCCGCTCAGGCAGCGGACGTGGTGGAATTGGAACGGGGCAGGTCGCGTTTTCGTTTATTTGACTTTTGCGGTATATAGGCCTTCTGTTGAAGGTAACGTTTTCGGTTTAGTGCTTGACTGGGAACAGCGTGGTTTTAAGGCGGCTGATGGTAAACCCACCAATATCGACCTTTGGTTTTAGATGTACTGGCTTTGATTTCCCTTCCCAATAGGTTGGTTTTATTTACAGATAAGTTAAGGAAAGGAACTTCAACTTGGTTGCACCAACGGCGCTGTTAGGTTTGGTTATCATTTAATGCGCATGGCTGATGCATGCGCAAGGAGGGAAGTAGTTTGAAATTAACTCGCTGCAAACGCTGCAATCAAAAATTTTGACTAGAAATGTTATGCCAAGGTTGAAATTAGCTCAGAATATGGAACGGGACACTCAAAACAAAAAACAAAAATCTGTACAAGCACTAAATACAATTGTTGTCCAATATGACCCATGCCCATAATGATATTTGGTGGTACTGTGGAGGACAGACCCTCAGGGGATTTCTCCCCTTTAACTTCTTAGGCACATGCGCAATAACACAATTGGTAATGCCCATCTACATTTTACCCAATAGCAAGACTGTGATGGATCTCAAATTATCTGTGATTGAAGTGATTGAATGTGATTCCCCGGATTTGACCCGTCGGAAACGGGAGCACGTAACCATCCCGGGTAGTTTTGATAAGAACATATATATAGATTCAATAGGAGTACCCCGAGGAGTCCCAAACGAACATAAAGCCCGTAATCAAATAGCGGCAGGATTTGAAACGATTCTATTCTGGTGGTCTACTATTAATAAAAATGTTGACTGGATAAATTACATATACTATAATCAACAACGGTTTGTGAACTTTACAGAAGAGGCAGTCAAAGGACTGTCCGAACAATTAGATGCCACCTCTAGGATGACCTATCAGAATAGGCTAGCCTTAGACATGTTATTAGCAGAACGAGGAGGAGTGTGCGGAATGATAGGGACGACATGTTGTACTTTTATCCCAAATAACACAGCTCCTGATGGGTCAGTGGCCAGGGCATTGGCCGGACTACAATCCCTCAGGTTAGAATTGGCTGAGAACTCCGGTATCAGTGACCCTTTTACTGGATGGATGGAGAACCTGTTTGGTAGATGGAAGGACATGATCCAGTCAGTGCTCATCGCAGGAATAATGGCAGCTGCCGTGTTAATTGTGGTCGGCTGCTGTTGTATTCCCTGCGCACGAGGACTACTACATCGATTGATCACCACAGCAGTGGGCTCTACGGAAGGATCAAGTGCCATTCAGGCATACGTAGGAGTCAGATATGATTCGGTGAACATGGACGAGATATCACCTGAGGGGCCCGACCATATCCCACTGCAATAAGTAGAATAGTCAACACCAGTAGTAAAGTCTAATTCTAAGATAATTAATATCCCGAATATACTTGAATAACAAATTGTTAAAACAACCAATGCGGGATTTGTTTGTTATTGATAGTATTGTTTGGATGTGAGTGCAACCCGTTATTTCTGTATCACTGCACTGCCAATGGGACTGTTTTGAGTTAGTTATTTTTTGAGTTAGTTGTTTACAGGTTTCTTGCTGTTGACATGACCGAGTGGATGAATGAACGCCTGAAGGAGGCTCACATGATGTGCTAGTAACCTCTCTATGTGAGCCGCGCCCTTGACAAGGAGGGACAAACGTTGGGCACATGAACTACAAGTCCTGAGGACAACTAAGGAAGATCACCTGAGCCATTCACAATGTCCAAAACCCCCCACATGTACCAGCGCACCAATACATGAAGATCACCCGGGCCATTCAAATCTATGCAAGCCTACAGACATTTTGGAAATTTTAATTGACGTAATTTTACTTGTTTTTGTATGCTACTTGTTTTTGTATCTTTTACCTATAATGTTTTTTACATGCTGAAAATTTATATTACCAGGAAGTATTACTCCAAATTTCTATGAATGCATTTATCTATGTGCCTTTTGACCATATGATTGTGTGATAACCAGGTTATATGCTTCCTATTGTGTTGTTTACAATAATCTGTATTTCCTATGAGACCCACCAAGGTAAATTCCGTTTCAGAATTAGGGGGACGCGAGGTGGTTTCTCTCCCCTCTGGAGTTTTTTCCACCTCGGTTGGTGGTGTTGATGATTTTCCTACTTTGACTATGTTTTCGGTGTGGTAAATGATGTTTATGACTTAAAATATCGTATAGTATGGTCATCTGAGATGACCAAGGAGGGACTGTTACGTATTTTAAACACATAAGCTGTAATTACTATACATAGACACAGGGGGCAGAACACATAAGCTGTAATTACTATACATAGCCACAAGGGGTAGAACACATAAGCTGCAATAACTATTTCAGCCATAGAGGGCAGCACCTTTAGAAAGGTGAGAATAGCGAAACCGGTGCGTTTTATAGGCCATGCATACACAGTATAAAAGCAAGAATTGAAGCCCGAGGAAGGTGTGAAACATCCGGCAAGCCATAGAGAGAGATAGGTAGAGAGGATTGCTGTTTGTCGCTCCGCACGTGCGTAATACAATTCCCCTCCTTCTGCTTGGTAGTTACCATACCGAAATACTTAAGTAAATAAAGTGAGTTCAAAGTGTTGGGGCAAAATAACCTGCTGAGCACATCACATGTACATTATAAATATAGCTAACTCCTACCCTAGCTTAATGAGCACATCACATGGCAGTCACCTTATAATATAGTCAACTTTTAACACATAACACATACATGAGAATATAGTCAGGTCAGGGCCAGAGCCAGGGCCCCATATCTCCTCCCGGCAGATGGTAGACACTCAGACAATGCACCAGTCATCCTCAAGGACGGGAGGACCACAACGGGTGATGCTCTGAAGCTCTCCCCCGTAAGGAGGAACACAAGAAGATATACATGCATACACTAGTGCCTGGGAACCAAGGTCAAGTAAAAACACACAGAACCACACACATCTCAAACGCACACACCTCATCACGAGGAGATACAGCATAAGACTGTATCACTCGGAGACTCTTCACCTTCTTCCGAAGCAGACCTTCCACGGAGGCGAAGCTCCGGACGAACCATCAGCGCTGATTAGGGACTTAGACATATTCGATTTCTCACGCTTATGACTCTGTATAACCGTTGCCACTTTACTTAATAAATCCAAGGTCCTCGTGCCGATAGACTTTATTACCTCTCCGTCTCATTTCATCTGGTCCAGTAACTAGACAGACCGTTTTTCCCAACAAATTGGTGACCCCGACGTGATTTTTTCTGAATTGGACCGCAACTGGGAAACGAGAGACGGAGAGCGGCACGGCCTCGGGACCCCGGAGAACCGGACCGATTCCTGCAGTCTCACCTCGCGATCGCCCAACAAAAGGTAGGCAGAACCTGTTGATAAAATCCAAACTCTGCATAGTTATATAGGAACCACATTAGGAGATGAGACTGTGAGAACGGTTCGCTACGGGATATCTCGTGGGGACTAATAGGACTGCACCCCAGCATTTCCCCGTAAAACCCGATTGACCCCGAATGCGTGACACATCGAATATCGGCTCGTTGCATGGTGAAAGAATACCCTCGAGACCATAGGGCCTATAAGAATCGGTCAGTGATACAAGACTACCGATGGCCAGAATAATATATGCCTGAGCCATTGAGTGGACTCAGAGGGATGCCTGGGCCGGGTTCGGAACCCAGATGGAATATATGCCTGAGCCATTGAGTGGACTCAGAGGGATGCCTGGGCCGGGTTCGGAACCCAGATGGAATATATGCCTGAGCCATTGAGTGGACTCAGAGGGATGCCTGGGCCGGGTTCGGAACCCAGATGGAATAATCTGTGTATTAAATAATTCTATGTGGTGAGAAGTTTAGAGTCCTTTATCAGGGTTAAAGTCCCTTTGCAAAGGAAACAGCGTGTGTATGCGCGAGTGAACGAGAGGCAGTGTGTGTATGCGCGAGAATAAGAGAGAGAGAGACGGAGTGGCTGTGTGTGTGTGTGTGTGTGTGTAAGAGGCCCAGAGAGAGAGAAAGAAAGAGAGCGAGCGTATTTTTGGGCCGGCTAAAATATGGAAATATGTGTGCAACGCTTGCTTGCTTTGCTATGCTTAACGCTATTCTGCTGTGTCTGATGATTGTGGGTGCGGGACACAGAATGAGAAGTCTGTCGATATGTTTCTGGGTGCGTCTGCGAGAAAGAGGGAATCTGTGAGTGAATCAGTGGGTGTGTATGCGTGATAATCTGTGAGTGAATCAGTGGGTGTGTATGCGTGATCCGCTCTATCTTTGTCCGTTAAAACGGGTAAATGTAGGAATAGATAGATTGATAATAATGAATAAATGTCTCTCTGACGTATTGCGTTGCTCTATGGCGTAACCAGCGGAAATAGATAAATTGACAATGATAAATAACCTTTTTTACTGTGTCGCTTCAATTTACTGTTTGAACCGTTAAAACTAGACCTAGACAAGTTGACAAGGATAAATGATATCTCTTTTACTGTGTTTCTTTGAATTACTGCCGGACCTGTCGCATAGATAAACCACAATACTAAACAACATCTCTTTGCCGCGTTGGTTGACGGTTTAGTCTGATTGACGCAGATTAATCAATAAAGATAGATAACGATTATTGGCTATAAAGAATATCTGGATGTATTGAATAACGTCTATAGGCCCTGTTGTTGTTTTTTGCTTCCCTCCCCCCTGTTTTTTCCTCCTTTTTCTCGTTCTCCTCCTCCAAGAGTGACAAAAGTTACCCCCTAGTCTCTCATCCGCTCTTGTGTGTTAGACAGGCCACACAGAGTTATAGCATCAGGGCCGCCATTTTTTGAGTTCTCTCGCTCAGTCCGAAGCCACACCTCCCCCTCCGCCAAAAGTTTAGCCACTCCAACCTTACCCTTCCCCAGCCATAGCGCCCCCTACCACTCCAACCTTACCCTTCCCCAACTAGACTGCCCCCTACTGGACCACTCCAACCTTACCCTTCCCCAGCCATAGCGCCCCCTACCACTCCAACCTTGCCCTTCCCCAACTAGACTGCCCCCTGCTGGACCACTCCAACCTTGCCCTTCCCTAACTAGACTGCCCCCGACTGGACCACTCCAACCTTACCCTTCCCCAGCCATAGCGCCCCCTACCACTCCAACCTTGCCCTTCCCCAACTAGACTGCCCCCTGCTGGACCACTCCAACCTTACCCTTCCCAAGCCACAGCGCCCCCCACTGGACAACTCCAACCTTGCCCTTCCCCAACTAGACTGCCCCCTGCTGGACCACTCCAACCTTACCCTTCCCCAGCCATAGCGCCCCCTACCACTCCAACCTTGCCCTTCCCCAACTAGACTGCCCCCCACTGGACAACGCCAACCTTACCCTTCCCAAGCCACAGCGCCCCTATTGGACCACTCCAACCTTACCCTTCCCCAACTAGACTGCCCCCTGCTGGACCACTCCAACTCTTACCCTTCCCCAACCACAGCGCCCCCCACTGGACAACGCCAACCTTACCCTTCCCAAGCCACAGCGCCCCTACCGGACCACTCCAACCTTGCCCTTCCCCAACTAGACTGCCCCCTGCTGGACCACTCCAACTCTTACCCTTCCCCAGCCACAGCGCCCCCCACTGGACAACATCAATACCAATCCAACCCCGACTCTCGATCACCCCCTGCTAGAAGAATTATCCCGGTGAATAATAAAGATAAAAAGACAAACCTCCCCGCACCCGGCCTCCAGTGCAAAGGCGTCCACGACCCCGACCACCCCCACACCAGGCTGCTAAGGAACGGCGAACACACCCACCATGTCGGACGAGCAACGGACCAGAGCGGTGGGCTGGTTGTGCCTCAACGCTGAACCGGGAAAAATATTGAAAGGCCAAGACCGGAAGAAATGGGAGAACCGATGTGATGTCTACATTAAAACCTGGCAGAAAGAGGGCGTGATCCGAATGGGACCCCTCGACCACACCGGCCGGGCCGCCATACACGCGTACATTGGCAGCCAGTATGAGCGGGCAAAGGTCCGTCGCGACAATGCAGGAGCCAAGACGGGACGAAAGGATGCACTCGAAACCCTAGACCGGAAAAGACAAAAGAGAATCTTAGTATTAAAAGCATTGGCCTCTTGCCTCCCGCCCCACACCCTAAAACCAGCCCCCTCCTCCAGAAATCCCTTCCTAACGGACCAAGTAACCCCTACCCAACCGAGCCTGACAGCTTCACCTTATCCCTCCCTACCGAAGGCCGATGAGCAGGCCCGCCCACCTCCGTACAACCACTCCCTCCCCTATGCCCCGACCGACTTCCAGGTCCCCGGGTCCCCCCATCTCATGTGCCCAGTTATCGAAATAACCCACGCCACATCTCAGTCCCCGGTCACGGTGACCTGGCAAAGACCCCCTCCCCCGGAACCGGAACGAGCCAAAGAAGGGGTCCACTGCACAAGGACAAACCACCCACAAAGCAAGGAAAGCCCGAAGCTGACAACAGCTCCCTCCCCATGCCCGATGATACCAGGAAGGACCGGGCCATTGGGGCAAGAACCATCCAGCACCGAGAACTGGACAACCCCCTCCTCCGGCTACAGCCAAGCCCAGGCCCCCGAAACCAGGCCACCAACACCAGGGGAAGCCCAACCGGAAGCAGAAAGGATGCGTACGCGGATCGGCGTACCTGGCGCCAACACATTGGACTTGGCCTCCTTCCTGATCAACCTATCGTCTAAAGAAGAAGAAACGGAAGTGTCAGTAGCAACAACAGAAATGAGAAGACACTCCGGGATTCCCCAGGGGAGACACGGAAGACACGAGGAAAGAGACGAAAGAGATGAAGAAGACGCAGACACCGTGGAGTGGGACCCAGTGGGAACGAGATGGAAAGAAGAAGCGCTGGAAAGAATGTCCCTTGGCATCGAGACAGAAGTCCATCTCCTGTCTCGACAGCTGCGGGAAAGGAGCGAAGGCAGAGATCAGAGGTGGGGAAGAGGCGCAATCCACAGGACAATTGGCCCGGGCAGATCACAAGCCCGAAGTACCGCAACCCCGATCGCGACCCTGGCCATCACCAGCACTCCACAAGCTGGCCCCCCGACACAACGGAGCCAAGCCCTCGACCGCCGGACGAACCGCGACCTGGATGAGGGTCCAGGACTGATGTTCCCACTAATGGACACCCCTGCAGGACGAGCGATGTACGTTCCCTGGACCCACCGCGACCTCAAGGGACTAGTGGAAGACCTTCCCCCGATCAAACAGGGGGCGGGCAAGTGGATCAGAAACCTCGAGCGACTGACCACAGCTGACCGGCTCACCATGGGGGACATCCGAGCGGTCCTCATGAGAGGAGAAGGACCCCGGGCAGTCAACGACGTGGAAACCACAGCCAGAACCACCAGAGAGCCGGACGACTCCCCTTTCGACCCCTTCCGCCCCATATGGTGGGAGGCCCTGAGGGGCCTATACCCCCCTCAGAACTCAGCAGCATGCATGACCGGCCTGAAAAGAAAACCCAGTGAATCAGCGGGCGAATACCTCACAAGAGCCACTGAACGATGGAAAGACGGATTCGGAACCCGACCAGGAGCCTCCGCCGCCACCGAGGCCATGTTCCGGATCGCGGTTGAGACGGGTCTCTGCACCAAGACCCGCGAAGGCCTCAAAACAGTGATTGGACTCGGAAGAATGAACGCCATGGACTGGGAGGAGGCCATTACACACCACGTGAACCTGGAGCAAGAACGGGAGGACGAGGACGTCAAAGAAGACCGCGACCTGAGGAAACGACTCTTGCGCATGGACGTCAAGAAAGCAACCCAGGAACACAACCGGGACAAGAAGGAGTCCAACAAATACCACGCCTCCGAGATCATGCCCCTCGAAGTGGCCACGCCTCCGGCCCCGCTGCCTGCCCCCAACCCCTTGGTACAGCCCAGCGGACCCCCTCCGACCCAGATGCAAGCCCCTCCCGCTCAAGCATGGGGGCCCCAGTCCCCGCCGTACCCGTACCCATCGTATCCATACCCCACACACCCACCCTCGAACCCAGCAACACAGACGGGACCCGGGATGTATCAGAACCAACAGTCCAAACAAAGAGGCGGATTCAAATGGAGAGGAAGAGGCCGGACCCCAAACACAAACCCCCGGTCCTACCCCTGCTTCATTTGTGGGCTCATGGGACACTGGGCGAAGGAGTGCCCCCAAGCGGGACAGCCAGCGATGCAACACGACCAACAGGATCATCAGCAGCAACCCGGCCCGACCCGCGGTAACCCTGGAAATGGACCGACACATGCCTCAAACCCCGGGACCCCGATGTACCCTCTCTGGGAGGACCCGGGATACAACGGCCAATATTGACGGGACCCGAGAGCCTCGAGAGGGACCCAGGTGGTGAACCTGGGAACGGGAGCCCCAATGGTGGACGGACTCGTAAACCAAACACCAATTCGTTTCATGGTCGACACCGGAGCCACAGTATCCACCATCGGGGACCTGAACCATGAAATCCCGCCCCTCTCCACTCGAACCCTGACTACCATGGGGTTCTCGGGAATAGAAAAGACCAACCCCTTCACCACCCCCTTGCCGCTCACCATCCTGGGACAAACCTTCTACCACTCCCTCCTATATGCCCCCAAGTGTCCCACCAACCTCATGGGTAGAGACATCCTGAGCAAAATCAACTGCCTCATCAGCTGTTCCCCCGAAGGGACTACAATGACGACAGAAGCCGACCAACCGCTCCAGATGATGCTGGTGCATGAACCCCCGCCCCGAAGCCCCCCGTCAGACGTATATTGGATCCGGAACATGACTACCCCGGACGGACTCAAGCCCCTAGAAGAAACATACCGAGAGTGGGCCCCCTGGATCCATCAACAGGGGGACTTCTACCCACCGCACGACCCCCTCCACACGACCCTCAATGTCCTTCGAGACCCAGACGAAAGCTATGACGAACAATGGAGACGCACCATGGAGGGAACCGGCCAGAAGTGCCTCTACGAAACAATGTTCATCGGACCTGAGGGGGTGGCGGCCCTCACCCTTCTCACCCCGGATCAAGAATATTGGTACCGCCTCAAACCCGAGTCCCGACCACACGTGACCCTGGCAGTAGCCAAGCACCACACGGCTATGAAGCTGGGGCCCATGGTCTGCCGAGCGACTCAAGTACGAGAGTGGGCCCCCACCGACAACCCACACATTCACCTAGCCCCTGACAAAGGCTTGATCCGGGTCTCCTTCCCCCAAACGGCCTCCTGGGGGGTGGCAGAACGAGTGGAGTGCGACCGACCGCTCGCCCCTGAGGAGGTCGACACCCCCAGCCCCCTGGAAGCCGAAGACCCCGACGTAAAGATCATGCTAGACGGCCTCCCTCAGAATCTCTGGGCCACCGGCGCCTACGACATGGGGTTTACCCCCCAACACAACATCCAAATACCTCTCAAACCCGATCAAACCCCGATTCATCAGCCCCAATACAAGGTCAGACCCGAGGCAGAAGCAGGGATCACTGCCACCATACAGGGACTCGAAGAGGTAGGAGTGCTTCGGCCCTCTCAGTCCCTTTGGAATACCCCGATTCTCCCAGTGAAGAAGGCGGACGGACTCACGTGGAGGATGGCCCATGATCTCCGCCTAATAAACGACGCCACGGAAGGACCCCCCGAGAGGGTGCCAAACCCGCAGGTGGCGCTCCACGCGGTTAACCCCGACCACCTCTGGTTCTCTGCAATAGACCTGGCCAACGCCTTCTTCTGCATCCCCCTGAACAAAGACTCACAAGACATCTTCTCTTTTACCTGGAGGGGAGAAAAACTCACCTATACCCGAATGCCACAGGGGTACCGATCGACCCCCACCATATTCAACGACTGTGTGCGGAAGGACCTCAAGGACACTGTACTTCCCGACGGAGTGGTTATGGTTCGATATGTAGACGACATCCTGCTCGCCGCGCCTACCAGACAAACCTGTGTGGATGCTACCAAGACCCTGCTCGAAACCCTAGGGAAAGCAGGGTACAAGGTCAAGCGGCCCAAACTGCAGGCTGTCCGGCCCAGGGTGAAATTCCTGGGGAGGCTGATCGGAGAAGATACCAGAGACATGACCCAGGATACCCGAGAAACCATCCTGAATTACCCAAAACCCGCCACGGTTCGGCAAATGTTGGCCTTCCTGGGCCTGTGCAACTACAGCCGCCAGTACCTCCCGGAATTCACAGAGCGAACGTCCGAACTCCGCCAGATGGTCACCACAGCCGGGGCCCGAAACCTACGGGCCCCGCTGGAGTGGGACTCAGGAAAAGACACCGCCTTCCATCAGCTGAAACAGGCCCTCCACTCAGCCGCCGCCCTCCAAGCCCCCGACTATACGGCCCCCTTCCATCTGGACGTCACACAGAGGAACGGAAATGTAGCGGCCACCCTCTGGCAGGCAAAGCCCGGCACCCGAAGGATCCTCCACTATCACAGCTCGGCCCTACCCACTCCGGGCCTAGGACTCCCTCACTGTGCCAGACATCTCATGGCCATCGCCATCGCCCTACGGAAGACACAGTTCCTCACCATGAACAACCCCACGGTAGTGCACACCACCCACGGAGTCAAGGCTGCAGTGGAGAGCTCACTCTTCACCCTGTCGGCTGCCATTACCCAGATCCGGTTGACCGAGGCCCTGACAGATCCCTCGGTGAGCTACTCAACAAAAGGAGTAAATATGACCGGAGAGTATCCCGCAGACACAGACGGCACCCCCCACAACTGCGCGCCTCGCATCCTGTCGGAACTCCGAGCACGACCAGACCTCCAAGGGACCCTCCCTCGCCCTGCAGCCTCTGACTTTGAGGACGAGCTCCCCTACACACTCCCAACCTACGCCTCCGAAGAGACACTCCCAGCCCCCGCCGACGACTGTGTCCCCGCCGAGCCGGACATCTACCCGTGAGTGCGAGTGGCCTCTCCAGATGCACGGCCCCGGCGTCCTGTTTCCATCACCGTCGGCTGACACCCCACCGCAACACCCCTTCCCTCTTCCCCCCCCCCCGCCTGTGACGTGCTAGTAACCTCTCCAGGTGGGCTGCCCCATTCCCGTCCCCGCCAACGGCATCACCCCCCTCCCACCTGAAGCACCCACGACGCCCGGACCAGGGATCTGCGTTTCGGTACCAGGGGCTGCGGCCCGCTCCCTTACGGCTTGAGGGCACCCCTGGCTGTATTCGCTTCTGTACGCTTCACTGTTTTTAGCCGCTCCCATATCTATGCCCGCGTCTACGCAACCGACGCCGGGAACGTAAATGTTGTTGTTTATATCGCTGTCCCACTAGATGGAGCTCGGGGATTCACACGGGCGAGATTCCAGGGGCCTTGATTGCCCGTTTATCAGACGAGGTCCTGAGCGCAGTTGAATAAAAGGGTCTAATGCTCAGGTGGCGCCTTGCGACCACCTGCCCATGATGACGCTCAGGACTATTCCATGGTTTCAGTTGTTCCCGTGCCCCGGGCCTACCCTGGATGCCCCATGCGTGTGATTGTTTGTTGTAACACGACCAGTCAACTCCTCCTCACATCCTTAGTGTGTGGTCCTCTAGGGATGGGTTGAGGGGGATTGCCATTCGCTATCTGCCTCATATCTTCGCTATTATTTAGGGACACGTTTCGTGGTTACATTTCTTTCCTGTGATCGTTAGTGTATTTGTGTGATTGTTGCATTTATATTGTTATTGTTTAATAATGTTATGATGGTAGTCCCGCGCTGGAGTCCTATCCCTCGTACCCCTAATGAGTAAAAGTCGTCTTGCGACGACTTGAGGGGGATATGTTGGGGCAAAATAACCTGCTGAGCACATCACATGTACATTATAAATATAGCTAACTCCTACCCTAGCTTAATGAGCACATCACATGGCAGTCACCTTATAATATAGTCAACTTTTAACACATAACACATACATGAGAATATAGTCAGGTCAGGGCCAGAGCCAGGGCCCCATATCTCCTCCCGGCAGATGGTAGACACTCAGACAATGCACCAGTCATCCTCAAGGACGGGAGGACCACAACGGGTGATGCTCTGAAGCTCTCCCCCGTAAGGAGGAACACAAGAAGATATACATGCATACACTAGTGCCTGGGAACCAAGGTCAAGTAAAAACACACAGAACCACACACATCTCAAACGCACACACCTCATCACGAGGAGATACAGCATAAGACTGTATCACTCGGAGACTCTTCACCTTCTTCCGAAGCAGACCTTCCACGGAGGCGAAGCTCCGGACGAACCATCAGCGCTGATTAGGGACTTAGACATATTCGATTTCTCACGCTTATGACTCTGTATAACCGTTGCCACTTTACTTAATAAATCCAAGGTCCTCGTGCCGATAGACTTTATTACCTCTCCGTCTCATTTCATCTGGTCCAGTAACTAGACAGACCGTTTTTCCCAACAAAAGCGATCCTGATTAGACTACTTTCCTTGAAGAAGAACGCAACATGTTCGACCCTACTTCCTAGTGGCTATGTATGGTAGCCCATGTTCTTAAAATGCGTAACACTACCAGGAACTCCTCGACCATAAAACCTTTAGTTCCTGGGCTGCAATGACCGTGTGCCTTTCCACGGGGGTCTGAAGTCCCTCCAGACTGTACACAAACGGCTGCTTTAATCTTAACATGTTCGCCGACAAAAAAACGAATCACACACAAGCGCTGCAGACGCATGATGTGTGGCAGGGCGGTAGTATGGTGGGTGCTCATGTTCTGCTGTGACTGTTCGCTTCTTAAGTCCCAATCCCCCTGTGCTGACTTCTGCTACAGCAATGTTTCACCCAAACTCCTTCTAGTGATTGATATCCATCTCCATAAGGTAGTGTCGTGTTCTTGAAGAAAGTAGTCTAATCCGGATCGCTTTTAACTCACTTTATTTGTTAAAGTATTTCGGTATGGTAACTATGAAGCAACAGGAGGGGAATTGCATTTGACACACGTGGAGTTACAAACGGCTGGTCCTCGTCTACCTCAGGGCTGCCATGTTTCTGACCTCATCTCACTCCCGCTCCCGATTTGTATCAAGTAGGCGTGGCCTATGTGAAGTAGGCGTGGCCTATGTGACGTAATGGCTCCGGCTTCCTCACCCGTCTAAAGGCGCTGCCATCTGTGGCTGGAGTAGTTATTGCAGCTTATATGTTTGATCCTGCTTCCGTGTGGCTATGTGGGGGCAGCTTATGTGCTTAAAATACGTAACAGTAACAGACAAACTACAGAAGTACCTCATACAACACCATTGAACTATCCCTAGACAGTACTTTGACATTTGTACCCCTGAAATCTTCAATAAAGAAGTTATAAACAAGCCTCAAACTATGCTCCCCATATTCTTACAGTGTGCATAGGGTGAGTAGTGTTGTAAAATAACGGGATTCTGCAGCGGGAGCATTATAGAGGCAATTTACATATCAAATAAGCTTGTGCCGTAAGGTAGCATTTTCTGATAGGGTAGCATGATTTGATAGACTCTACCATCGAGTCGCACTACGGTAGCAAAATCTGAAAAGGGAGCAGAAATTAGCAGAACACCGGTGCCCAGTATATTCCACTTCTAAGCAGGATTATGACACCATGTATTAAATATTAACATGCCGACATGATTCAAACAAGCCGAGGAGCCGTGTCGCTGCCGTAGCTACCTATGTGGAGGTAATGCAGATTGTGTGTTCGATCCTGCTTCCTTGTGGCTATGTGGAGGTAATTACAGCTTATATGTTTGATCCTGCCTGTTACGAGAGTGGCGTATGTGTGTGCGTGAGAATGTCTGTGTGTGTGTGTGAGAGACGTCAGCGAATGAGTGAACGAGCGAGTGTCAGTCTAGGAGGAACTAAATGAGTCCGGTTGTGTTTTTGGAGCATAGTGTACTGTTAAATAAAGTACCAAACGCCAAGAATCCGTGCCCGTGTCTTCCGACCTATGAACCGACCCGTGAACAGACCCACTGCCGGTCATAGTGAAGGGTGTTACCCCCGAAAGGACATGGAGGGAACGTCTCCCCTGTGCTCCCCGGCTACGGTCTGAGAGCCAAGGAACAGGAAAGAGGTAACACTGCCTCCTTGTGACTATGTGGAGGTAATTACAGCTTATATGTTTGATCCTGCCTCCTTGTGACTATGTGGAGGTAATTACAGCTTATATGTTTGATCCTGCCTCCTTGTGACTATGTGGAGGTAATTACAGCTTATATGTTTGATCCTGCCTCCTTGTGGCTATGTGGTGTTACGTATTTTAAACACATAAGCTGTAATTACTATACATAGCCACAGGGGGTAGAACACATAAGCTGTAATTACTATACATAGACACAGGGGGCAGAACACATGAGCTGTAATTACTATACATAGCCACAAGGGGCAGGACACATAAGCTGCAATAACTATTTCAGCCATAGAGGGCAGCACCTTTAGAAAGGTGAGAATAGCGAAACCGGTGCGTTTTATAGGCCACGCATACTCAGTATAAAAGCAAGAATTGAAGCCCGAGGAATTTGAGAAACATCCGGCAAGCCATAGAGAGAGATAGGTAGAGAGGATTGCTGTTTGTCGCTCCGCACGTGCGTAATACAATTCCCCTCCTTCTGCTTGGTAGTTACCATACCGAAATACTTAAGTAAATAAAGTGAGTTCAAAGCGATCCTGATTAGACTACTTTCCTTGAAGAAGAACGCAACATTTGGTGACCCCGACGTGACTGAGAACGCAACATTTGGCTGACCCCGACGTTCTGGGAAATAGCCGAGGCCCGGGGCTCGGAGGCACGCGGCCACCGCGACACTCTACAACTCTTCACAGGCGCCACAAACAAAGGTAAGCAGAACCTGTTGTCGTAAAGACCGAATCTGCATAGGATTAGATATAGCAATATTTAGGTGTAAGAGTTGTTGGAGCCACCGTCTGGTCGCGGCGCTCTCTAGTCCCGGCCCTGGGATTACAAAAGCATACGGACATAGTTAACCGATCGCGAGAACTCAGATAGAAATTTCATTGAATAATACTGTACAAGAAGCAGAGGGCCAGAAATGTGTTACTGGGTTGGTTTGATTTGGTATCCATCCCATATAGGCCTAATGTTTGTACCGCGAGGGGACTTTTCCTCCGGTTTTTTCGTTTGAAGAGATTGTACCGTGATGCTGTCCCACGTGCAATTCTCCCTCTCTTCTTTATATTGTGACGTGATGCTGTTCCACGTATAATTATTTCTCTTCTCTATATTGTGACGTGATGCTGTTCCACGTATAATTATTTCTCTATTCTCTATATTGTGACGTGATGCTGTTCCACGTACAATTATCTCGTTATTCTCTATATTGTGACGTGATGCTGGTTCACGTGCAATACTTGCTTTGTTACTACCGCATGGTTTCACGCGCCATCTTTCTCCCTTCCCCCTTCTTCACTGACAGAAATGTGTTACTGGGTTAGTTTGATTTGGTATCCATCCCATATAGGCCTAATGTTTGTACCGCGAGGGGACTTTTCCTCCGGTTTTTTCGTTTGAAGAGATTGTACCGTGATGCTGTCCCACGTGCAATTCTCCCTCTCTTCTCTATATTGTGACGTGATGCTGTTCCACGTATAATTATTTCTCTTCTCTATATTGTGACGTGATGCTGTTCCACGTGCAATACTTGCTTTGTTACTACCGCACGGTTTCACGCGCCATCTTTCTCCCTTCCCCCTTCTTCACTGACACAAATGTGTTACTGGGTTAGTTTGATTTGGTATCCATCCCATATAGGCCTAATGTTTATACCGCGAGGGGACTTTTCCTCCGGTTTTTTCGTTTGAAGAGATTGTACCGTGATGCTGTCCCACGTGCAATTCACGTATAATTATTTCTCTATTCTCTATATTGTGACGTGATGCTGTTCCACGTGCAATCGTTATTCTCTATTTCTCTCTTCTCCGGGTTTCTTCGTTTGACGGTATTGGGACGTGATGCAGTTCCGCGTGCAATACTTGGTTAACACTACGCCGGTTTTTTCGTTTGAAGAGATTGTACCGTGATGTACTTCCACTGCAATTCTCTCTCTCTTCTCTATCTTGTGACGTGATGCTGTTCCACGCACAATTATTTCTCTATTCCCTATATTGTGACGTGATGCTGTTCCACGTACAATTCTCTCGCTATTCCCTATATTGTGACGTGATGCTGTTCCACGTACAATTCTCTCGCTATTCTCTATATTGTGACGTGATGCTGTTCCACGTGCAATACTTGGTTTGTTTGTACCGCATGGTCTCACGCGCCATCTTTCTCCCTTCCCCCTTCTTCAGCGACCAAAATGTGTTAATGGGTTAGCTTGATTTGGTATCCATCCCATATGGACCTAATGGTTGTACCGAGATAAGACTTCTACTCGGGTTTTTTCGTTCGAATGTGTTGAGACGTGATGCTGTTTCGCGTGCTATTTTTTGGTTATTTGTTAGTACCGCAACCTCGGATACATAGTTGCATATTCTCACGTAGGCGTGGGACTCAGTTCCCCGGAGGCCATTACACATGCTTCATCGGCAACGATCCAATGCATTGTGTTTGTCTAAATACTGATTAGGACGCTTTACAGTAATTCAATTTTGTCTACAGACGCCGTCCTGTCTTGGGTGAAACACCAAGGACTTTGTGTTCAGAGGGATTGCACCAATTTGAACGAGTAGGACCTCTTTGTTTAAAGCAACACCGCCATTTTGTAACGTGAGTGCATGTGACAGTGTTCTGTAGGACAGTAAACGCCATCTTGTTTTCTGTAAGCACCGCATGGTCACTTACCTGAAACGATGAGGACAGGCAACCCAGTTGAGGTGTTGCACACCCCCCTCTCCCGAACCCCCACCCTCTTGCGCTCTCCCCCCCTCCCCCACCCGCGCCCTCTCCCTCCCACACCCGCGCTCTCTCCCTCCCCCACCCGCGCTCTCTGCCTCCCACACCCGCGCTCTCTGCCTCCCCCACCCGCGCTCCATCCCCCCCACCCGCGCTCGCTCTCCTCCCTCCCCCACCCGCGCTCTCTGCCTCCCCCACCCACGCCCTCTGCCTCCCCCACCCGCGCCCTCTGCCTCCCCCACCCGCGCCCTCTGCCTCCCCCACCCGCGCCCTTTGCCTCCCCCACCCACGCCCTCTGCCTCCCCCACCCGCGCTCTCTGCCTCCCACACCCGCGCTCTCTCCCTCCCACACCCGCTCTCCCCCCCTCCCCCACCCGCGCCCTCTGCCTCCCCCACCCGCGCCCTCTGCCTCCCCCACCCGCGCTCTCTGCCTCCCCCACCCGCGCTCTCTGCCTCCCCCACCCGCGCTCCACCCCCCCCACCCCTGCGCTCGCTCTCACCCCCCCCCCCACTCCCTTTCCTCTCGCTCCCCGTTATACAACCCCCTGCCCTTCTTACAGGGGTACCTGCGCGTATGATTACACTCAATGTGTATATATTGCTATTAACTACTTTTTTACGTCATCAACTACCACACCTTTCACCCAAACAAATAGAGTTTGTTTAGTTTGTTAATAATTACGTTTGTGGTTTCGAACACCACCATATTAGTCGTGCTTCGTCAACTCGGTAGCTGAACACCCCACCTCAACGCCACCACTACTGGTCTACAACCGACATCTGCACCAACAATACCGTAACGCCTCGTTGCTCTCCAAGGAGCAACTCCCACTACACACCCACACCTAGCCCCAGTACATACACCCCATAAGAAGACATTCATGGCCTCGCCCGACGTGCAGCCTCCCCTAAAGAAAGCTAAGCCTACTCCAGACACCCCGGCCCAGATGAGGGCAGCAGTGGCCAGGTATTTGGCAGCCAACGCCCTAAAGGACAGACCGCTGTCCACTGAACAACAGCGAAAATGGAAGAAGAAAGAAGAAAAGTACAGAAAAGAGTGGGAAGTTGTTGGAATATGGGCCGTTGGAGCAAAAATTACCACCGCCCTAACTGCGGCGGCCTGGGACTATGCCCAGAAGGAGAGCGAATGGGCTAATACGAGACGCACTACAAATCAAAAAGTGCGGGAAAAGGATTCACCAGACTACAGGAAGAAAAGAGAGGGGTACACCTTCACCCTACTCAACGCGTATAATGCGGCAATCAACGTGGAAACGCGGAGGAGGGAAGGACTAACAACCGACCTTTCGCCCCCACCGCCTGTACGATTACTTGAACCATCTCATAACATGTTACCTGCGACTCCACTCACCCTGGAACAAGCGGATGCCGAGGACACGGGAACACCATGTGAAGCAGGAGACACCAGCCTCCAACCCTGCGCATACCCCAGCCTCACGACTGACCCACCTTTCCAAACCATCGCAAAGGCACCCCCCCCATACGGGTGCTATGACCATCTAGCACCACAAAAGTCACAAAACCTCGCCCTTCAATACCCAGTACTCCATATAGCAAAGGGGCCAGTGGATGTCTCATACAATGGCCAAATCCAACCGTCATGCCCGGAGGGACGTCAAGAAGACGATGGTAAAGACGGGTACAAAGCCTCGATGACGACGATGGGTTGGACCAACCGAGTGATAAGTGGGAGAAGTGGCCCGGGGGCCATAATTAGTCGAGAAGATGACTACCTCCCAAACTCAACCTACCAAAGCATCCAACAACCCCCTCCACACCAAGTCGACCAACAACCCTCTCCCCACCAACACAACCAACAACCCCTTCCCCACCAAGGCGACCAACAACCCTCTCCCCACCAACACAACCAACAACCCCTTCCCCACCAAGGCAACCAACAACCCCCTCCACACCAAGTCGACCAACAACCCTCTCCCCACCAACACAACCAACAACCCCTTCCCCACCCAAGCAACCAACAACCCCTTCCCCACCCAAGCAACCAACAACCCTTTGCCTACCAAGGCAACCAACAACCCCTTCCCCACCCAAGCCACCAACAACCCCTTCCCCACCCAAGCAACCAACAACCCCTTTCCCACCCAAGCCACCAACAACCCCTTCCCCACCCAAGCAACCAACAACCCCTTCCCAACCCAAGCAACCAACAACCCCTTCCCCACCAAGACAACCAACAACCCTTTCCCTACCAACACAACCAACAACCCTTTCCCTACCAAAGCAACCAGCAACCCTGTTCCAACCAAGGACCTCAGGGACAAGGATACCAAGGGACCCATGGTCCCTATACCAACAGCGAAACAACACAAGACGGCACAAGGAACCCCATGAAGATTGAATTAAGTACAGGGGCCACACAGCAGACCCACAACGCTCACCGAGGATCAACCGGACCGGAGTCAAGTCAACACTCTTACGACCTTACCCGACACGACTCACCGCACGACGCCGGGGACACTAGGAACGAAAGAGGATACAGACGCGACACAGAAGACAGCCGCCACGACGAAGAGTGGCGGCCGGCCCCCATACCCGACCCCAGCCGCAACAAAAAACGCCGAACCAGGGGGGAGCCCCATACTATGAGGACCAGGTCGAAGGATCCCGGTACCCGACGTCAACAGACACCGACCCAATCTGATGTGGGATCCTCTGACGACGATGTACCCAAACCCAGACAATTTGACTTTCCGAGCCCGAACAACAGCGATACACCCCGACCCAAACAAAGCGGGTCTCGACCTCCCCTACAGCCGGACTTCATGGCACCCCTAACCACAGACGCAATGGGGAGGGACACGTATACAGCATGGGGACACCGGGACATGGCGGCCCTTGTCACACGCTTGCCATTACTTACGGCAGGGGCGGCTGCCTGGATCAGGACGTTCGAGAAGGAGACATCAGGGGATGTCCTAGCCATAGGTGATATACGAGCCATCATCAGCAGGTCTCACAGCTCCCTTAAAACTGTCGAACTGGAAAATTTGACCCAGACCACTCAACTGCCTGACAGAACCTCTTTCGACATATATCGAAACATCTTCTGGAGGAGCTTGAAGAAATTATATCCACCCGACGTTAGCAAAGTCGGAATCGCCGGCCTGACCATCGCACCTGGAGAATCCGTCTATGCATACGTTGAGAGAGCCGAAGGGCTGTGGGCGGACAGGAATGATTGCCACCCACACAGTAGCACCCTGGCAACAAGTGTTTTCCAGAAGGCGATCATGGATGGACTACCACGTGAGGTCCAGAAGGCACTTAAAACCGTGGTTGGACTGTCCGTCAAACCAAAAGCAGAGTGGATGGAACACCTAGTTCACCACTTCAATCTTAGCGAGGAGAAAAGATCGACCAACGACGAGGATCATGAGGATATACGAAACCAATTAGCAAAGATGCAGCTAAAAAAAGAAGTGGAGGAGTCTCTGCTGCGCAAGAAAGCCAAATGTGCCCAGGAGCCCTTAGCTATGATGTCCCTAGTACCCCAACAAACGACACTGGTACCTCAGAAGACCCTGGCACCTGTATACTCACACCAAGAACACCAACCCCCAACACGCCCTGCATACAAGACCGCCGCCCTGCAGCAACAACACCAGGGTTACGGAGGTAGAGGAAGAGGAAGAGGAAGGGGGCAACGTGCAATTCAATGTTTCCATTGTAAACAACTGGGACACTGGATCGGGGATTGCCCCTCTTACCAATCCGACAGGGTGCAACGTACATCTCAATGTTTCCATTGTAAACAACTGGGACACTGGATCAGGGATTGCCCCTCTTACCAATCCGACATGGCCCAAGTACGAACCACACCACACCAACAACAGCGACAAACCTACGGGTCTGCGACCGGACCAGGTGAACCCATGTTCAGCTTACAGCAATAGGGATGCCCAGAGGACGATCGGACGAGAACGGAACTAGGCCTTGGACTACCTACAGTGAACGCATATGTAGGCGGCCACCGATGCACGTTCTTAGTGGACTCGGGAGCATCCGTATCAACTATCGGAAGTCTCGCAGGAAGACCACCTCCACTATCTCGCCGCTCACTAAAGACCATGGGGTTCTCTGGGAAACCCATGGAACAACCTTTCACAACCCCACTCGACTTCGACATACTGGAACAAAAAGGATCTCATTCGTTCTTATATGCCCCATCCTGTCCCATCAATCTATTTGGCAGAGACCTAATGGGTTCCCTACAGATCACTTTGGCCTGCGACTTGGGAGGCATCACCTTGTACCACCCCACAAACCCGGCACCGGCAGATGCACACATGTTCATGTTAATAGATGACCCAAGGCCGGAAGCTCATGACGATACCACCATCTACTGGCAGGAACTAACAGAGGTAGCACAGACGACTCCGGGACTGGGAAGCACATATCGAGAATGGGAGATGTGGATTCGAGAAATCGGGGAATACAATGAGCTATTAGACCCACTGCACTGCACACTCAATATCACACACGAACAAGATCTGACCTACGATGAACCATGGTACGATCAGAAGAATGGGAAACTGGAAGACCTAAGATGTGGAGATATATTCCTGGGACCCGAAGGAGTGGCAGCAGGAGTCGACCTCACACAAGAACAACTATCGTGGTTCCAACTGGACCCAGAAAGCGTCCCTCATGTCTCCCTCTTGGTCAGCACAGATCATCAACCCAAACAACTCGGACCAATGGTAAAGAGAGCACAGGCCATCCGTGAGTGGCACTCTACGGACAACAAATACCTTTTCAGGAGCCCGAATGGGGAGTTCTGGAGAATATCCTCAAGAACCACAGACAAGGTCATTGGTCGAAAAATGGACGGACATCGGCTAGTGATCAAGGACGACACCACCAAAGACGATCCGGAAGGCCCAAAAGTGTCCAATATGCTCTCACGCATAAATGAAACGGTGTGGGCTAAAGGCCCATATGATGTGGGACACACCCCACAGCACAACGTTGTGGTGAACGCTGAGAACCCTCATTGACCAGAATGGAGACATCAATACAGAATAAAGGACGACGCTGAGGAGGGAATCAGCGACACCATAACAGGACTAATGGCGGCAGGAGTGCTGGAGAAGACCACCTCGGAATGGAACACACCGATCCTACCGGTGACGAAAGCGGATGGACTGACCTGGAGGATGGTGCACGATTTGAGAGCCATCAACATGCGGACCGTGGCCCCGCCGGAAAAAGTCCCGAACCCATATGTGGCCCTGAATCTTGTAAGCTCTGACCACCGATGGTTCACGGTAGTGGATCTTGCAAACGCTTTCTTCTGCCTCCCCCTGGCAACTGAGTCAAGGCCCTTCTTCGCTTTCACGTATAGAGGGCAGCAGTACACATACACGAGAATGCCACAAGGTTTCCGATGCACCCCCACCATCTTCAACGCCTGCCTCAAGGAGGACCTCATGGAATTGGACCTCCCTCCTGGGACAGTCCTCATTCAATACGTGGACGACCTCCTCTTGGCAGCTGAGACGAAGGAAGCTTGTCTACAAGCGACCGAGGTCTTACTGCAAACGATAGCGGCCAAAGGCTACAAGCTGAAGAAAGCCAAACTACAACTGGTAAAAGAAGAGATTACTTTCTTGGGGAAAGTAATAGGAGGGAATAGTAGAGAAATCAGCAAAGGACACAAAAGCGCAATCGGAAACTACCCAAAGCCAATCAGGGTCCAACAAATGCTAGCATTCCTAGGACTGACAGGATACAGCCGGACCTACATCCCTGATTACACCGGCGAAACAACCAAACTACGACAGCTCATCACCAAAGCAGGACACAGGAATCTGAAAGCCCCCTTGGAATGGAACCCTGAAGCAGAAGAAGCATTCACCAGACTAAAACAAAGCATGTACAGTGCCGCGGCCTTAGCTGCCCCAGACTACAAAGAACCCTTTCACCTGGATGTATCAGTAAGAGACTGCGTGGTCAACGGAATCCTGTGGCAGAAACACAGAGGACAACGAAAAATCCTGGCATACCACAGCTCTGCTCTAGAACCACCAGAAAAAGGACTCCCTGAGTTTGGAAAAGCTATATGCGCCATCGCCAAAAGCCTGGACAAGACGGCCTACATAGTAATGACACACCCCGTGGTGGTCCACACCATCCACGGGGTAAAAGCATACCTGGATAGTTCAGACTACACAATCACCACAGCAACCAGGAACGCTAAACTCCAGAGAATCTTGGGGAATCCAATGGTCACCTTCACCACCCAAGGTGTCAACATGACAGACACCATGCCCGGACCCAACGATGGAGAACCCCACGTATGCTCAGAAGAAATAAAAAAGGCAGTGAAGATCAGACCAGGATTGAAAGCAGAACCCCTACATCCGGTGGACGTGACCTTGTACACCGACGGATGCTGCTACAGAGCCGCCAATGGAGAAAATCTGGCGTCTTGGGCTGTAGTGGAACAAACCAAACAAGGAATATGCAGCACTCTGGCCAGTGGCATATTAGAACAACCCGCTTCAGCACAAAGAGCCGAGCTGTATGCCATGTGTGAAGGACTACGAATAGCCAAGGGGCGAACACTAAATCTATACACCGATTCCAACTATGCATACGAACTGGCCCACCTAAACGGACGACAGATGATGGACAGACAGATGACCACCAGTGCTAACACCAAAGCAAAACACACAGACTTGATCTTGTTGTTAGCCAAAACAGCCCAACTACCTCGAGAAGTCGCCATAATGCACTGTCGAGGACATCAGAAGACACAAACAGCAGAGGCAAGAGGAAACCACGCGGCGGATGAAGCAGCTAAGAAGGCAGGCGGATACGTCCCAGTAGAACATCTGAAGGAAGGAGGATACACCCCGGTGGTACACCTGATGATACTCAACGAGGAACCAACCCTGGACCCAAATGAACAAATGGTCAAAGAAATGCAAGAAGGAGCAGGACCTTATGAGAAATCGGCATGGAGAGGAAAAGGGGCCAGGGAGAGCCCGGATGGAATATACTACTCCTCCAATGGAAAGCCGGTTATCTCCTCCAAGGCCCTGTTGTTCCTCCTAAGAAAAGAACATGGATTGGCCCACGAAGGAAAAGCCAAGACCCGGGAAAGGATTGAAAAATACTGGTGGCATCCAGAGCTCAAAGCTGTATGCGACCAGTATGTCCAAGACTGTCAGACGTGCCAAACCTGTAACCAAAGACGGGGATTCAAGATAAACCAAGGACAATTCCCCGTGCCCCAGCTCCCGTTCCAAGAAATCTACATAGATTTTACAGATATGGGACAAGAGAACAGAGTAGACGGAAAAAGGTCTATGTTAGTAGCCGTCGACAGGTTTTCTAGATGGGTAGAAGCAATAACAGCTAAGAGGGAGGATGGAGACACAGTGATCAAATGGTTAACACAAGAACTGATTCCCCGATGGGGATATCCAAAGTTAATCTGCTCAGATAATGGAAGCCACTTCGCCAACGCCCACCTTCAGGAGGTAGAAACATACTTAGGACTAAAACACAGGTTCGGCTCAGTATATCACCCCCAATCACAAGGCCTGGTAGAACGTGCAAACCAGACAATTAAGAATCAGGTGACCAAAATACTCAAGAGTGACAGACAGAAGAAACTCAGAGACAGCACAGAGGAGGTAGAAACCCGAAACTTAGGTCGCATGCAGGTGAATCTGTTGACAGGGAAAGTTAGAGAGAGGATAGTAGGAAAAAAGATGACCTGGGTGACAGCTCTGCCATAGCATTAATGGCCATACGCTCCTCCCCCTCTAACACCACCCTTCTCAGCCCCTATGAACTAGTCAAAGGACGTCCCATGCAAGGACCATACAGTCCACCATCCAAAGGACCCCCATCAGACAGGTTTGATGAAGTAATGCAAGAGTACCTACAAGCACTAACCCAAGCCTCGTTAAGATTGTACTCCCAGATCACAGACCAAAAGCAGTCCGACACAGAGGACCCCTCACCACCGTTGGTGACACCGGGCGAGTGGATCTGGGTGAAAAAGCTCCACCGAAAGAACCTAGAGGATCGGTGGGAAGGACCATACAAGGTACTCTTGGCAACACCCTTTTCTGTTTCTGTAGAGGACCGACGTGGGGCCCAGTGGCATCACCTAAGCCGGTGCCGCAAAGCAGATACCCCTGGCCGATCGTGGACAGAGACTTTGACCGACCTAGCTGCACTCCAAGCCAAGGACAAACACGTCCCACTCCAAGACGATGGGCAGGAATATGCACCTCGGGAAATACCTGGCGGGACTCATACTGATGGTCCTGTTCCAGGAGGGAGCAGGAGATAATCCCGCCCTACATGAGGACCCCGTCAGGTACCCACCGTACAAACCAAGAATACCAGGTCATGTCTTGCTAAAGTACTGTCGGGGGGTAGAAACTATCTTTGAATTAGATTTCTGTCAACTACTGCCCTGTGGGACCCGGACGGACCGGGTCTATTTGGCAGAAAAGTACATGTGTGTAGGAACCGGACCAGGTGGAGACTTCCAAGGAAAATATGCCTGCCAGACGTGGTCACAGGCGTCGTGGCTTACTCACCCTGGGTACAAGGAGGGTTATTACCCTCTGACGACCAGCTACAACATACTCCAAAAGGGAATCTCCCTGACCAGAAGGACAAATGGATATAAGGAAACCTGGACCAGTGATGGTCTAGCAGTCAAGGGGGAGACAATATTCATAAGGTTAAAGGCAGAATTAATCGTTCCTGAGAACAAATCGCAAGAGAAAGACAAAGGCCTGGTCTTTCTAGTGTTAAGGGTGGATACAAGGGGAGAGGACCTAAAAATAATAATCCTTCTTTCTGGATATTCATGCGGGCCCAATAAATCACCACCTAAAGGAACGCATTATTTTTTAGAAACGTCACATCTCTCACCCACCCCGATATTACAACCTGACGAGGTGGCTCGAGAAGAATATTGGGAGGTACAGACGGGTGAGCTTAATCAGAACATGTGGTTGAAATGGATGAACTATACGGCCCGGGCTCAGGGTAAAACCAACTGTATTATTTGTGCCGCAGGACGTCCCACCTTAACCACAGCCCCCGCTAGGATCACCCCTCTCAACTCACCACAAGGTTTTGCTTGTCTATTGGAGCTGTTCGTAGACGGCCACATCCCGGGGTGCTCGATTCCAATAAAAACCAGATTACAGATCATGTATCCTCAGACCCCGATTAGAGCTATTCCCCCCAGATTCGAAGTTAATCTAACTCCAGACTATCATTGTATCACAGGGAAGGGAACAGGGAGAAAGGTAGGATCCCTTCCCCCTGGGACATGTAATACCACTAGGGAAATAGAAGAGTTGTCCAATATGACCCATGCTCGTAGTGATATTTGGTGGTACTGTGGAGGACGGACCCTCAGGGGAGTTCTCCCCTTTAACTTCTTAGGCACATGCGCAATAACACAATTGGTAATGCCCATCTACATTTTACCCAATAGCAAGACTGTAATGGATCTCAAATTATCTAGGAGTGGTGATTTCCCGGATTTGACCCGTCGGAAACGGGAGCATGTAACCGTCCCGGGTAGTTTTGATAAAAACATATATATAGATTCAATAGGAGTACCCCGAGGAGTCCCAAACGAACATAAAGCCCGTAATCAAATAGCGGCAGGATTTGAAACGATTCTATTCTGGTGGTCTACTATTAATAAAAATGTTGACTGGATAAACTACATATACTATAATCAACAACGGTTTGTGAACTTTACAGAAGAGGCAGTCAAAGGACTGTCCGAACAATTAGATGCCACCTCTAGGATGATCAGAATAGGCTAGCCTTAGACATGTTATTAGCAGAACGAGGAGGAGTGTGCGGAATGATAGGGACGACATGTTGTACTTTTATCCCAAATAACACAGCTCCTGATGGGTCAGTGGCCAGGGCATTGGCCGGACTACAATCCCTCAGGTTAGAATTGGCTGAGAACTCCGGTATCAGTGACCCTTTCACTGGATGGATGGAGAACCTGTTTGGTAGATGGAAGGACATGATCCAGTCAGTGCTCATCGCAGGAATAATGGCAGCTGCCGTGTTAATTGTGGTCGGCTGCTGTTGTATTCCCTGCGCACGAGGACTACTACATCGATTGATCACCACAGCAGTGGGCTCTATGGAAGGATCAAGTGCCATTCAGGCATACGTAGGAGTCAGATATGATTCGGTGAACATGGACGAGATATCACCTGAGGGGCCCGACCATATCCCACTGCAATAAGTAGAATAGTCAACACCAGTAGTAAAGTCTAATTCTAAGATAATTAATATCCTGAATATACTTGAATAACAAATTGTTAAAACAAACAATGCGGGATTTGTTTGTTATTGATAGTATTGTTTGGATGTGAGTGCAACCCGTTATTTCTGTATCACTGCACTGCCAATGGGACTGTTGATTTTTTGAGTTAGTTGTTTACAGGTTTCTTGCTGTTGACATGACCGAGTGGATGAATGAACGCCTGAAGGAGGCTCACATGATGTGCTAGTAACCTCTCTATGTGAGCCGCGCCCTTGACAAGGAGGGACAAACGTTGGGCACATGAACTACAAGTCCTGAGGACAACTAAGGAAGATCACCTGAGCCATTCACAATGTCCAAAACCCCCCACATGTACCAGCGCACCAATACATGAAGATCACCTGAGCCATTCACAATGTCCAAAACCCCCCACATGTACCAGCGCACCAATACATGAAGATCACCTGAGCCATTCACAATGTCCAAAACCCCCCACATGTACCAGCGCACCAATACATGAAGATCACCCGGGCCATTCAAATCTATGCAAGCCTACAGACATTTTTGAAATTTTAATTGACGTAATTTTACTTGTTTTTGTATGCTACTTGTTTTTGTATCTTTTACTTCTAATGTTTTTGCATGCTACTTGTTTTTGTATCTTTTACTTATAATGTTTTTTACATGCTGAAAATTTATATTACCAGGAAGTATTACTCCAAATTTCTATGAATGCATTTATCTATGTGCCTTTTGACCATATGATTGTATGATAACCAGGTTATATGCTTCCTATTGTGTTGTTGACAATAACCTGTATTTCCTATGAGACCCACCAAGGTAAATTCCGTTTCAGAATTAGGGGGACGCGAGGTGGTTTCTCTCCCCTCTGGAGTTTTTTCCACCTCGGTTGGTGGTATTGATGATTTTCCTACTTTGACTATGTTTTCGGTGTGGTAAATGATGTTTATGACTTAAAATATCGTATAGTATGGTCATCTGAGATGACCAAGGAGGGACTGTTACGTATTTTAAACACATAAGCTGTAATTACTATACATAGCCACAGGGGGTAGAACACATAAGCTGTAATTACTATACATAGACACAGGGGGCAGAACACATAAGCTGTAATTACTATACATAGCCACAAGGGGCAGGACACATAAGCTGCAATAACTATTTCAGCCATAGAGGGCAGCACCTTTAGAAAGGTGAGAATAGCGAAACCGGTGCGTTTTATAGGCCACGCATACTCAGTATAAAAGCAAGAATTGAAGCCCGAGGAATTTGAGAAACATCCGGCAAGCCATAGAGAGAGATAGGTAGAGAGGATTGCTGTTTGTCGCTCCGCACGTGCGTAATACAATTCCCCTCCTTCTGCTTGGTAGTTACCATACCGAAATACTTAAGTAAATAAAGTGAGTTCAAAGCGATCCTGATTAGACTACTTTCCTTGAAGAAGAACGCAACAGTGGAGGTAATGCAGCTTGTGTGTTCGATCCTGCTTCCTTGTGGCTATGTGGAGGTAATTACAGCTTATATGTTTGATCCTGCTTCCTTGTGGCAATGTGGAGGTAATTGTTGGGAAAAACGGTCTGGCTAGTTACTGGACCAGATGAAATGAGACGGAGAGGTAATAAAGTCTATCGGCACGAGGACCTTGGATTTATTAAGTAAAGTGGCAACGGTTATACAGAGTCATAAGCGTGAGAAATCGAATATGTCTAAGTCCCTAATCAGCGCTGATGGTTCGTCCGGAGCTTCGCCTCCGTGGAAGGTCTGCTTCGGAAGAAGGTGAAGAGTCTCAGAGTGATACAGTTTTATGCTGTATCTCCTCGTGATGAGGTGTGTGCGTTTGAGATGTGTGTGGTTCTGTGTGTTTTTACTTGACCTTGGTTCCCAGGCTCTAGTGTATGCATGTATATCTTCTTGTGTTCCTCCTTACGGGGGAGAGCTTCAGAGCATTCATCCGTTGTGGTCCTCCCGTCCTTGAGGATGACTGGTGCATTGTCTGAGTGTCTACTATCTGCCGGGAGGAGATATGGGGCCCTGGCTCCGGCCCTGACCTGACTATATTCTCATGTATGTGTTATGTGTTAAAAGTTGACTATATTATAAGGTGACTGCCATGTGATGTGCTCAGCAGGTTATTTTGCCCCAACATAATGCAGCTTATATGTTTGATCCTGCTTCCTTGTGGCTATGTGGGGGCAGCTTATGTGCTTAAAATACGTAACAGTATATGGGTCATTCTACGAGACGGTTGCCTTTTCCACTTTGTAATTTTCATTTTTTTTTTTCAAGGAAAAACTGTTTTTTAAACACTCACATTATGAAAGACAAAGTAGACCTTCAACAAAACATGTTTGCCCACCTCAGGTATTAAATCCCTACAAATTATATCTATTTTATTACATCCCGGCAGTTGTTTTTTTACCACCCCGTAACGGACAAGATACACACCATTTAAAACATAAATCATGAAACAATTTTCAAAAATGTCATATTTTCCTATCAGAATAATGTCCTTTTTTTGATACTGAAAGATAAAGGCTTGTTGTCTTATTGTAGTTTTTCATGATATAGATTATTTCCCTTGAGATATGAATTTCGCCAATCAATGGCTTACATTTTTGAGCAATATATGCTATTATACTTCCCATAGTCAAATAAAAGTAGCATGTATTAATTGATCCACATAAAGACATCACAATCCCACATTTATTTATAAGGCATTTCATTGCCTTTCAATGTTTTTTTAAATAAAAAGAGACCGTTATGGGGTGGTAAGTCATGTTACAGGGTGGTAAGTCATGTTACGGGGTGGTTGACTTTGACTATTCCTATGTAATATATTGTGTTTTTACCAACAACATTATTAATTTGGAGTATACATGTGAACATGGGATGACTTAATAATGCAATATCCAAGTTATATATAAAGGTATTTATTAAAACAACACATAAAAGTGCAAATATGCTAGTCAACAGGACTGTAGGGATATATTCAAGAATTCAACAATCAATTCGTCAAGACAATCTCATAGTCATTAGTACATCAACATTTGATGACCAAACTGGAACATTAATTAAAATAATCAAGTGATAAAGTAAACATTTAATAACTCAGAACTCATCTTTTCTCAATAGAAGTCATCAGAAGTAAATTAAAGAGAAACTTACATACAAATTTGGTCTGATCCATCAGTTAATTAGAAAACAGTATTTCTCAATCAATTTAATTACCACAAAATTATCACAAAATGTATTATCAAAAAATGTATCATTGCACGAGAATCTCGTTAGCATTGGATCACTGCAGTGTTGCGGAGAGCCGCTTCCATACCTCCTTCTCGATTCCAACATGACGGGATGTCACAGGCTGTGGTGGTTGAATCAGTTCCTGTACATCATCAAACAAGTACCACAGGATATCATCAATTAAAGGCCAGAAGAATTTGTTATTTCCTCCTTTGTGCAGGCATTTCACCTGTGCATGCGTCTCATCAGTATTTAAGATTATGCCTGGATACAGGTCACTGTCATACTTGATCACGCACCAGCTCCCAATGACATTTTCACTCTCCCAATCGATGCCTTCTCTCTCCACCTCTCTCTCCACTGGCACAATTGGGGCATTTGGGGCATTTGGGGCAGGCTTGTGAAAACTGAAATGCAAGGTGTTAAAGCACTGACAGTTTAGCTGCTTCTTGGTGGAGCACATGCAGCTCACCTCTCGATAGAGGACCTCACCTGGAATATATGTCACAACTTGGTGACACTTCATTATAGATGGCACTGGGGGAATCTGATTTTGCATCTGCTGCACTGCATGATCCACAGCTTCCGCCGGAATAAAGAACAACTTAATGCTTGTGGTTGTGTTTGAGAGGGCCAAGAATAATGTGTGTGCATCAGGGATGTCACTGCCAGTGTTGACCAACTGGTCTGCCGTTCTTTTCAAGGCTTCTCCCACGCCATCAGGAGCCCCCTTCCCATGACTGGCTTCAAAAAAGTTCCACGTACCACCTTTCAGCCCTCTTCTTGCAAGCTCAGTACTGAAAAGGTACAGATTCCTTTTCTGTTTATATTGAGTGCATGGCCCATCACTAAGAAAATGAAGGACAGACACCAGAGGGTAATTCGTTTGCACATGATCCAGCACTGGAGCCATGTGCTCCCATATAGCCGGAGGACCCTTTTGTTTCGAGGGTGACACAGAGCAAAAGGGCACGACCTCTTTGTCTCCACCTAGATAGAGCACACCAGTGTGTAGCGTGGCCTGATTTTGCGAGGCGCCAAAGCGAACAGACTGGATCTCTGAGCTGTATTTGCAAGAGTAATTCTCAGAAAAGTCAATGTGAATTATTGCCTCTTCTTTTGTCAGGTTTTCTTTTAACTTTCTGCAGTAAGAGTACTGCTGAATTATGTTAAAAGTGTGCCTCTTGAATTTGTGTAGAAAGGCATGGAACAAATCCACCAGATTTCCTTGGGAATCTTCCACCAGCTTCTTCAATGTGTACCTAACAGTGGTTCCATCCTTCATGTCCTCTCTTTCTTTCTGAGCTGTGGCCCACTGAGGGAAGGTAACTGTCTTCACAGCATCAAACTGAGGGAGCTGGATAATTTTGTTTTTGCATTCCACACACTCATCGTACATGCAGGCCTTGTTAGAGAAATCACATGTAATCATCTTGGTTAAACTCTCAAGATTGGTTGTCTCAATTAGTTTCGAGTGATACATCTTCATGACCACAAATTCAAGATTCTCATGAATCTTGCACAAACAGGTTTCACGATCTGACAGAGTGGGATGTACAACCCAAAATGGACGCAGTCTACAGAAAAGGGAGTAGGAAATGAAGTGCTCCTGTTCTGCAACGAATTTTCTGTGCAGGTTCTTCATTGTATCCATTAGAAACCTCTTTTGTTTTTTCACCTTGCCTCGGGTGATGGTTTGCTTGCGTCCAGTAGTTATCCGGCTGACATCGTCTCTTCTGTAAAAGGAATGCACCTCTGCTTTCAAGCCAGGACGAAGTCTACTAGTGGGTTTTCTTGTGGTGCTGCTGATGGTTTCACCTTGGAGAAAGCGGCGCTTTTTTGAAAATCCTAGTAGCTTTTCTGCAAATGTTTGGAGTCGGTATCTCTTCACAATCCCTCCAACAGTTACCTTTGCGATAAGCTGTTTTTCGCGTTCTTTTCTTGCTGTCTTGTACTTGTTTTTGATATCTTCTATTAAAGCTTCATGGTAGAGGAGTTTTTTCCTGATTGTTGGTGTTAATCTTCCACTTTTTGTCAATTGTTGCACTTTTGAGCGTGGAGACTCACTTTTATTTGATCGTTTGTATTTTTTTCTGTATTTATCTGAACGCTTCCTCTCCTTCTCCAGCAATTTTGTTAATTTCTCTACTTCTTTCTTGAGGCGATCTTTATTCTTCCTCCACAGCCGCTTCCCTGCTTCATGTTGCCTAAAAAATAGCAAATTCAGTATGTCAGTCAATATACATGGTGGCTTTTTATCTAGGCTACTCACCACTTATATTCCCCCTATAACTGAATGCTACCTTGAAGGTCCTGCCTGCTGCCTGTCTGCAGATCCTGGCTGTACATTCTCTGGGCTTTCAGGAGGGGTATGGAAAGCCCCAAACATTGCCTTTTTCTGCTTTCTCCTTCCATTCTGTTCCCTCCACTTCTTTCTTAGCTCTCTCTGGTCTCTTTCATTTAAGTTTTTAACTAACTTCTTCTGCCCTCCTTCTACATCTCGTCTCCATCTCTGCTGCTCACTCTCTAGGTACATCTGCCTCCTCTCTTGATCTGCGTCCCGGCGGGCACGGAATCGTCTTTGTCTTTCTGCATTACTTAGTGGAGCCATGATAATCTGCAAATTATGTAATGTAATTATTCGTTATAATATATTATTATAATATATAATATGATATAAATGATATAAACAATGAATTTTCATATTTAAATGGCAAAAATAACCCCTCTACAACTCCCTTTACCACCCCGTAACAATATACAGTGTTACGGGGTGGTATGTTACGGGGTGGTAAATTTCACCTTAAAATGGCTGCCGCTTACCATGTGGTCAACTAGCTGAGCTAGCAACTACACTAATCAGACTTAAATATAATTTTCTAAACATTACAACTGGATTTAAAAAAAAATTAAAACAGTTTCCCTATCTATTATGCGTTACGGGGCTGTAAGACTAAGCTTGACGGACCCTGTCTAACACACAAAAACAGCAAATAAACAATTTAAAATAATGTGGGAACTTGCCTGCTCTTGACCTTGACTCCTGCAAGGGTTCGAATGATGTCACTTCCTCTCTCTGATATCATTTAAAGCAACAGTGCATTCTTAATAGGCAGAAACTGTAAGCGTTACGGGGTTGTAAGACAAAATGGGGACATGACTTTTAATGACTTTATAATGACTTTTTTTGCATATAATAATGTTTTATTTTGAATAAATCTATTGTATAGTGTCAGGGGCATAACTTTAATCCTTAGTATAATAAAGGTTTTGTTTAGAAATAATATTTTTTAGTTAAAAAGGTTAATGCAAATTCCATGTTGGTCATTGCGGACATGGCAAAACCAGCCATATCCTTACTAATAATGTCTAAAAAGTGTTTGTTTTAATTTTGCAATGTTATTTAAACATTAATCATGTAATTAAAAACAGTACCATTTACAACCTTGAACTTTTGGAACACATTTTGACAATGTTTTACATCCTTTGAAGATCATGAAATGCTGTGGACTCAAATGGCACCCGTTTCGTAGAATGACCCATATGTCTTATCAATAAAATGCGAAGTAAAAGTGTCTTTAGCTAACTTATTGGCTGGTCAAATGGTTCAGACGTTAACTAGAAAGGTAACGTTTGCTAACATAAATTCCAACACAGTAGTTTATTAAGCTAACATTACGTTAAAGATATGCATAAGATCAGTGGAGCAAAAAGTGGTTATGCACTATATGCGACGCATAGGGGCTAGAAGCGGTGGGGGTGAAATTATTTGGAGAAGTCTTTTTTCTGTATTTAACAGCGTCTGTGTAAATGATCAATAACAGAGGCATGCCACTGATTAGGCGCCCCCGCTCCTTGTTCCCCACCCCACAATGGAGCGTGTGACAGGGTGTTAAGTATATTACTGAATATAAGTGCAGGTGCAAAGCCATGTTAAATAGCCTACACATAGACGTGATTATATGAGCATGCGTGCCTGGGTGCACTGTTTAATGTCATGTGATCATGCGCAGAATAAAACGGTCCGAGTAGTTCCCCGACCAAAGAGTTGATGGCGGCTGTGTGTGTTTTTCTCCGGTGAATATTTGAAATGTCTAACGTAACACAGGGACCTAAAGGTGGAGAGTCAGAAAGGAAAGCTCTCTGGGGTAGAAAACGGAAGATTGAGAAGGAGAAAGATTGCCTAGGGATGAAAAATAGCTCTTCAACGTGGTTGAATAAATAAATACACAATAAATAAATTTACCGACTGTTGTTTTATATGGCCGATTGTATTGATTCATGCACGCTGATAACGGCCGCGACTCGCGGATTGTTACTGCAGATTAACGTGTCACCTCAAGTTTTTGAGAGAGAGAGAGAGTGTGTGTGAGCGAGAGCTTGAGATAAACTATGGGTGAATAGAGAGTGTATTTCTATGTGTTTGATTGATAGTTGTGTAGCAATGATAATGAAAATCCTGTTTGCCACAATCTTTATAGTTTATTGTAAGGGAATTGGTGTGATAGATTTGAGGCTCTATTTTATTTTCTGTCTTATTTAATGTATTTTCTCTCTCATTCCCTTGAAAAAAAGTTGTATCAACAAGCTGGTTTTTGCCATTTAACCGTTTTCTAAGCTGTTTTTTAACGTTTTTCTTGGTAAATACCTACACACTTTCTATGGGTAAAGTGAAGATGTTCTGATGATCAAATTCATAGTCAAGTTTTTTCTCGAAAGTTTCTGAAAGCCATGAAATGTAGGCCTTGTTAAGAGTCACTTAATAGCATACATATACACAATAATAATCATCAGCTTTGTAAATGCTTAATTTTGAATATGTATTATAAGCTATTAATACATTATTACCTTACATTGTAAAGAAAGAAAGGAGTGAAGAATATTGATTTTGTTAATGTTATAAATGGAAAACTTAACTCGGATTTTAATTTGACTTGTCATAAGCCCTATAAAAGTTGCCTCTCACATGGCATATTAACAGATTTTGTTTTCATGTATGAACATTTCAGTGCATTTTAAAACAGCCAATTCACAGAAATTTAACAGACTGAGACCTAGCTATATGGTCTGCAGTTCCAAGATTACAATTAATCATATTTGATTCTTGCATTCATAGAACTAAACTATATTTCTAATGATTTACTATGCAATGAAGATCATAATGTGGGCTGAATATATTCCTCTTTTCTTTTTACTGTCTACAGATATGAAGAGTACATCCATACCAAAGTGCTTTTGGATCTTAAACAGCCTTCAATCTCCCAATTCATCGAACCGAGAAGTGTGCAACTATACAACTGCAACCATCCCAGCAGAAAGGCATTACACACTCAATACTGTCGGACCTAATTATAAATTGCAACATGCCATTGTCCATCGTTGAACATCAAAGCTTTCATCAGTTTTTGTCAATAGTGGACAACAAGTACTCTCTAGTCAGTCGAAGAACATTTACTTCAAAGATTGACAGTCTGGTGGAAGATAGACAAATCAAGCTAAAAAATGAACTAGCAATGGCAGAAAATGTGTCAGTGACTGTAGACACATGGTCAGACCGCAGGATGAGAGGCTTTCTTGGAGTCACAGGACATTGGATCAACATCGAAGATGACAGTCTTCAGTTGAAATCTCAGTTGCTTGCATGCAACCCCTTCAGAGGTTCCCATACAGGGGAAAGAATTTGTGAAGAGTTTGAGCAAATATGCGAAGAATATGAAATCAAAAAAAAGGTCGACCACATCATCTGTGACAATGCTGCAAACATGAAAAAGGCGTTCTCTACATGTTTTCCTGGACAGGAAGATGAAGATGACGACCTTGGTGATTTCAACATTTGGAACGACCTGACTGTGGAAGAGCAGGAGAGGGTTGAACATGTCTTGCGTGCAAAGTCCCAGACAAGACTTCAATGTTTTGCACACACCCTTCAATTGACTATAGGTGATGGCCTAAAATACACTAAAATAATCAGTGCAGCTCTCTCCAAAGCTTCAAGGTTGAGCTCTTTGCTCCACACGAGAGATTGAAGAGAAAAAGATTGTCACTATAAGTGCTGTGGTATCCTGCACCCTTTCTCTAAATCACCACTTGGAAAATCAAAAAGAGAGAGTGCACTATTTGAGTCGCTTGATCCGTAGCCTGCAAGGATCCCTCCAAAGAAGATTCAGAGGGATCTTTGTACATGTGAGGATGGCAGATGACCAGAGTGATGGAGCAACCTTGCCCTTCTCTGACCCTCTACACCTAAAAGCTGCTCTGCTGGATCCTTCATTCGGCACCATATGGTTGGCCCATGATGTTTTGGCCCCTGAAAACGTCAAGGAGGATGTGTCTGTGATGATAAAAAGTATGTTATTTTTTCCGTAGTAATCCAATTTTAATGTCAGACCTAAGAAGAAATAGGCTGTAAGAGAAATGTTCAGTATGTTGATATATACACACTGAGCACTTCAGTTTTTGTTTACTTTGTCAGAAAGGTGATAATTCTACTTTATAGTTATTATTGAGGTTGTAGTGGGTGATAGTGGTGTATTGGAGAGTGTTATATTGAAAAGTGTTCCTAATATTTTCCCTCCCACATTTATGTTAATGAATGACAAAATTGACATTTTGATAGAAATATTTTGTGATTATTGTTTTTGCTTGTTTATCCGACTTGATTCTCAGAGATGCTGGCACGACCACGACCACAACCAGTCCAACCACCGATGAGCAGGACCAAATTACACGTCAGAGCCAGAGCGTCAGACTGGGCTGTTCTCAGCATCCCGCAAAAAAACTTAAGATGGATTCAAATTCCAGTCCCCAAATTCAGTTGAACCACTACTTGGACATTTGTGATGGGAAGAGTCGCCCTCAGTTTTGGGCCATGAACAGGCGCACCCTCCCCTCTTTGTTCAAGGTGGCGGTAAGTGTTATGGCAGTCCCTGCATCCAGTGCACCTGTTGAACGTGTGTTCAGCCATGGTGGGGTGATAATGCAACCCAATTGTTTCCAACTCAGTGACAAAGTACTGTCAGATTTTATTTTTTGCAAATGCAATGCATTGTAAATCGATGTATGTTGCGAGGCAGCAAGATCGCTACCAGCTTTCAGGCTTGTGTATTACTATTTCCCCTTCCTACAGTATGTGTATGTGATATTACTTTTGAAATATTCATTTTTTTCATTTCTTTTTTTTTTTTTTTTATCACTTAGATCTTTATTGACAGTTTTTCACAGTAACATGACAACATTATATCAACATCAACAAATGGAATGGCTATAGAAATAAAAATACAAATAAAATAAAATAAAACAAGAAAGAAAAACAAAAAACAAGAAAACAAGAAAAACCTGCCTGGGATGTACCTTCATATTCTCATATCCTGAGTTTGTAATTATGTACTACTGTTCCAATCCGATGTCTTCATTTTGAGTCCTGTAAAGTGCCCATTTTTCCCATTTACAGTTGAATTGTGTTTCTTGAAGTCACAGTTTGTGTGTCAGTTTCTCCATTACAGCTATCTCTTCAACAATAGTAAACCAATGAGTCTTCGTTGGTGGTGTTTCTTTACACCAATGTCTGGTGATAGCTTTCTTGCTCGCTACCAGCAGTATTTTGATCAAATATATATCACTCGCAATAATATTCTCTTCCTGAAATTTACATAGATAGAGCACCAAACTACTTTTGGGGACCTCATATCCTAGTATTTGCTTTAATACTTTACAAACCATCTCCCAAAATACAGTTATTTTCTGACAATTCCAAAAAACATGTGCATGGTCCACATTATAAGACCCACATTCCCGCAAACATTTCTGACTCTTGTTAAGCTGCTTACTTTTCACTTTCGGTGTTATAAAGAAACGAATGAGATTCTTCCATGAGAATTCCCTCCAAGTTCGTGAACTGGTGGACGAGTGATGTGCCCTCCACATGTCATGCCAATCTTCATCTGAAATTTGTACATTGAGTTCTTTTTCCCAGTTCGTCTTAATATATTTAGTTGAATGTTTGTCGTTAGTATTCAAACCTCTATACATTGCCGAAGTTATTCTTATGTTACTTTCCTGATATGCTTTTATTATGATTTGGATGACACCGTTCACCTCCTTGGGAGAATCTGACTCGATTTCCCTTTTGAAATAGTCCCTCATTTGAAGGTATCTATAGAATTCATGAGCTCCCAATTCATATTTTCTTCTTATACTTTCAAAACTCTCGCACCTCCCGTCTTTTACTAAAACACACCAAGTTGTTATTCCCTTTGTAACCCAGTGCTTGAATCCTGGATCATACATTGCAGGTTTGAAATTTCTATCATGTGCTACCCATTTTAATATATTAATGTCATTCTGAATCTTATATTTTTTCAAAATTTTAAACCATAGACCTAGCGTGTGTACTGTTGTTGGGTCCATTTTATTTTTGAGTTCTTTGTATAGTTTGTTATGTTGAATTGGGATTTGGTTTACTTCTCTTTCTATGTCTTTCCATTTTGCTCTAAATTCTGACCTACACCAACAGTACACAGGTCTCAATTGAGCAGCATAATAGTATTCCTTTAATTTTGGGAGACCCATACCTCCTCTCTCTTTCCTTAGCTGAAGAGTTTTGTATCTGACTCTAGGTCTTTTTTTGCCCCCCCAGACAAATCTGGAAATCATTCTGTCCCAATTAGCAAATTGACCCCTGGGGACCTCTATTGGTAAAGATTGGAATAGATAGAGAAATCTGGGCAATATATTAAGCTTAACTATCTCAATTCTTGAGTTTAGATCAAGTGGGAGGGTAGACCATCTTGCTATATATTTTTTTATTTCTTGATCTAAATTGTTATAATTTGCTTTATATAGGTCGGTGGAGTTCTTAGTGATCGTAACGCCCAAATATTGAATTGACTTTAGGTTCCACTTAAGGTCATATATTTCCATGATCTCTTTTGGTGGGGTATAATTAAACGATAAAATCTGTGTTTTGGAAACATTAATTTTATATCCTGACAGATGGCCATACGTGTGTAGTAGCTTCATCAAATTAGGGAGCGACGTGTTGGGTTGTTCGAGGAAAGCTATTAAATCATCCGCAAAAAGTCCCAATTTATGTTCTACACCCTTAATCGTGACCCCTTTAAGTTCTTTATTTTGTCGGATTGCTTGAGCTAAGGGCTCAATAAAAATCGCAAACAGGGTCGATGACATACAGCATCCTTGTCTGGTCGATCTCTGCAGATATATTTTCCTGGACAAACTTCCATTAATTTTAATTCTAGCAGGGGGTTTTTGATAAAGTGTTTTAATCAATTGTACTGATTTAGTATTAAATCCGAATCGTTCCAACACCTGATAGAGGAATTTCCAATTCACACAGTCGAATGCCTTCTCTGCGTCAATGCTAACCAGTACAGTGCTTTGTTTCTCTCTTCTGGCATTGCCAATTATTTGTAGAGTTCGGCGTATACTATCTTGGGTTTGGCGGCCCGATATGAATCCTGTTTGATCTTCGTCAATTAATTCTGTAATGAAGGTATTTATTCTTTTCGAGATAATTGACGTATATAATTTATAATCTATATTCAGTATTGCGATCGGTCTATAATTTTCGCATCTATCCTTATCTTTGCCTGGTTTTGGAATGACTGATATAATTGCTTCTGCCCATGTTGGTGGTGTTTTGTTTTCTTTTAGAGTCCAATTAAAGGAAGTCTGGAGAGCTGGTAGCAGTTCCTCCTTAAAAATCTTGTACCACTCTGCAGGATAACCATCGCTCCCTGGAGATTTATTGTTTTTCAATGATTTTATAGCATAAATAATCTCTTCCCTTGTAATGTCTGCTGTTAATCTTTCATTTTGGTATGTGCCAATCGACGGTAAATCCAATTTGTTTAAAAAGGTTCTAATTTCTTCCTCGTTCGCAGCAGCCGGTTGTGTATATAATCTTTCATAGACCCCCCTAAATACTCTTTCTATATTTTCCGGCTCGTCTATCGTCTCATTGGTGCATGGATCCTTAATTGTATGTATGGTATTAACTGCTTGTTGTTTTCGTATACGTTTTGCTAGGAGTTTAGTTGCTCTTGGGCCAATTTCATAATAATTTTGTTTCATAAATATGTTCTTTTTTCCATATTCGTCCATTCATATATAATTTATCTTAGTTTTGGTATCCCTAATTTTTTTACATATATTCGGGTTGTTTGTCTTTTGATATTGCTGTTCCAGTTCTCTTAACCTTAAAGAGTGGTTCTGGAACGCCTCTGCTTTAAGTTTCTTTATTTTAGAGGTTTTAGCTATTACTTCCCCTCAAACAACCGCCTTCAGGGCATCCCAAACAATGTGTGGGTCAACTTCTCCGTTACTATTGTCTTCCATATATTGCCCAATTTCTTTCTTTAATTCCTCCACTAAACTTTTATTATTCAGCATTCCCACATTAAGTCTCCAGATTTTTTGTCTTTTCCTGGCATTAAGATGTAATTTTAGAAACAGGGTATTATGATCTGATATATCTGCCCCCCCAATGATACACTCGGTTACTCTGTATCCGTCAACTTTATTTATAAAAAAATAATCAATTCTTGTGTGCACATTGTGCATTGCCGAATAATGTGTGAAATCCCTTTCAAGAGGATTGAGGTTCCTCCATATGTCCATCATTCCCATCTCTTCCAAGGATATCTTTACAAATTTTGATTTCTGTTTTTTGCTCCCTTTCAAACTTGTATCCAGACATTGGTTCATGGTTATGTTGAAATCCCCCCCACAAATTAAAACTCCTTCTGATTCCGTCGCTATGACATTAAATAGTGTTTTAAAGAATTGCTTATTGCTTTCTGGAGGAGCATATACATTTATCAACGTTACAGTCTCCGTGTCTAGTTTGCCCTTCACTATTACATATCTTCCCTCTTTATCCTTAATTACCTTCTCAGAAACAAATGTAGTTGAATTTGGAATTAATATTATAACTCCTCTTTTACGACTTTGTTTATATGTACTGTAGTATGAATTTTTATAGCCTAATTTCTTAAATTTCTCATGTTCTGCTTGGCACAGGTGGGTCTCCTGTAAAAAAATAACATGTTTTTCTTTTTTCAATTTTGTCAAGACCAGTCCTCTTTTCTTAGGCGAATTTAGACCATTTACATTTAAAGACATTATCTTTAATTCATGACTTACCATATTGCTACAGTAATGTGTGTACATATTTTCCCAAGCAGCTAAAACTTACGTGAACGTGAACATAAACAGAAATAAGAACAATATGAACATTATCGAACTTCCAAATGGGGGTCATTCCTCTCCTCTCCCCCAAGTCCCTGTTGGTGGGTGGATGAGAAATCCTCTCCTGTGAGGGCTCATCCCTAGACCCGGAGCCCTATCCGTAGAACGGCAATACCCCCAGCCTAGAACTGTCCAACATTGATGGCTCTCCCTCGCCCTGTCGGCGTTTTCATACGTTAATGAACTCAATTAAATGAAGCCGTGTGTGTTACCTTGCAGCGCTGCTATCTTCCACTCTGTCTGGGGCATTAATTGTCGGCTCTCCGCAGGAAACCTTGCAACTTTTCCTTCGCTCGTTGTGCCGCCGCATCCGTCATCGCTCTCGGGCGTCCTGCTCGTTTCCATCCCCGTTCACCTCGGTTCCACTCCTCCGCAGGCTCCGCGTCATCACCCGGCACGTCCACAGGTATTCCCCTGGCTGTCAGGTCCTCCGCTGCCTCCCGCGCGCTGTTGTAGGTCCGCACACCATTGTTCCAATGGATTCTTATTTTCGTGAATGGGGTTTGGAAACGGATGGCTCTTTCTTTCAGGATCTTCTTGATATTTAGATATGTTTTTCGTTTTTGCACAATCTCAGTGGGGTAGTCGTGGTCAAAATGTATTCTTTTGTCGCCCACCTGTAGCCCCTTCTTCTCCCAGACTTTCTGTAGGACCATCTCCTTGGTTTCAAACAGAAGGAAATTAACTACTATTGATCTCGGAGTGCCGCCTGGATACGGTTTTCATGTGAGAGCTCTGTGTGCTCGCTGAATTTGCAGATTGGTTCCGTCGGGTAACTTCAGCTCCTTTTTTAGCAACTTGCCCAGGTATTCGGCGACAGAGGCTCCTTCTGTGTCCTCGGGCAGGCCAAAAATCCTCACATTGTTCCTCCGTGATCTCGCTTCTAGATCTGTCAGTTTGTCCTGCATCTGACGTGTCTGCTTCATCACCTTAGCGAGCATGTCGCTCGCCCCTGCGTTACATTCTTCCAGCTCTGCTATGCGGGCCTGTGCTTCGGTTATGTCCGTTTTTTGCTCCTGTAATTCCTCATTGTTTTCCGTGAGCTTGTGGTCAATATCCTGTCTGAGATAGGCGATTTCTTGCTTTATTTAATTTTTAATTTCACTTTTAAGCTCGTCCTTGAATGTTTTCAGTTCGTTGTGGAATTGTTGCTTGTGCTCTCTTATATCCTTACCGATGCTAGCAAGTCCTTCTCTCAGTGTTTTAGCTTGGTCCATTTTCCCCGTTGCGTCACCCTCGTGTTCCATTTGGTTTTGTTCAATCTCTTCCAACGCACTGTTTTCCTGAGTTTTGTTCGAGTTTTTGGTATTTCTACGGCCTCGACGTCCACCCATAACCCGCTTTATTACATTTGTATGTCGAGTTGTTGAGTTTCAGTGGGTTTATTTGACCGACCTGGGCGAGCTCAAAACTTAAGCGTCTTTTTTCATTTCTGATGCCATGTGTTGCAAATAATATTCTACAACATGTAGGGAGATTGACTGGTTGACTTGAACTGTTCTCGGCCACCTAGAGGTTCTATTTGATTCTGTTCATAGGTTGGAGGTAATGATCATAAAAACATTTTCAAACTGTTCACATAATTGTTTTGGAAGGTTTTGCAATAGTTTGAGTTATTGTTAATGTGAAGACATTGTTATTGTTAATGTTTAGATAAAACTCAACTTATGAACCACTCTCTTTACCGATTTTTAAATGTGGAAACTGGGTTAGATCATCAGATTTTTGTATGACTTGACTTGTGACTTGCTTGACCTGAGCAATGACTTGACTTGTGGCTTGCTTGATTCTCACCACAGTGACTTGGGACTTGCTTGTGACTTGCACATGAGTGACTTACCCCACCTCTGGCGCACACTCTCTCTCTCTTCTGAAAAACGCTCCCATATAAAATGCATTGGTTTACATTTCGTTCTGTGTAGCACGGAAACATCGGAGAAACGCTCCCATTCAGAATGCGTTGGTTTACATTTCGTTCTGTGTAGCACGAATAAAGTCGGACAATCGTGCTCTGGGACACGATTCAATAGATTAACGTCTGTGCGCATGAGCACGAAATCGCCTGATACCGGGTTGTGCAGTCAGGTACACATAAAAAACACAATATACACAAGGACACATGACAAAGAGATAGACACGGGCTAATATAAGTTAAAAATATAAGTTAAAACACACTTATCTAGTCATCAGATTCAAATACATTTACAGGTATGTGCAAAGAAGTTTGCAAATTGAGCAAACAAATTGCGCTAGGGATAAAAGAGTTCTTTGTCCTATTGGACTTAGAAAGAGGGACTCTTTGTCGCCGGTCTGAGGGAATGGCTTTAAATGAACAATGAAGGGGGTGATTTTTACAGTGCAACATAGCCATTGCTTTCTGAGTAACCTGCTTCTCATAAATGTTCAGCAAGGATACTTGTGGACAGCCATCAACTTACAATATGGCTGAGGTTGTTTTTGTCCCTAAGGCTGATGCCCCCATACCAGGCAAAAAAAGAAAAAGTGAGATCAGATTCTATAAAAGATTTATAAAATAAAGACAACATAACCTTATCGACATTGAAGGAGTTAAGCTTCCGAAGGAAGTAAAATCGTTGTTGCCCCTTCTTGCAAATAGTATCCAGTCCCTCCAGAAAAACGCGATTATGCGATCGCATAATTCAAGGCATAATCAGCCAAAGTCTGCATATTCATGCGGGGGCCGCATGCAGTTTCCATTTATGTATGTAGGTGGTGGAGAACAAGATTGGTTTCTTCTAAAATCAATGGCCATATTTTTTGTCTTTGAGATGTTAAGCTGAAGAAAAGACTTGTCACACCAACTGACAAACTCATCAACCACTGGCCCATGTTGAGATTCATGTTTATGCTGTAAACTAACAATAACTGTCATCAGCAAATTTCAGGATGTGTCTATTAATATGCTGACTTCTACAGTCATTAGTGTAGAGGATATACAGTAGAGGGGAAAGTACACAACCCTGGGGAGAGCCAGTGGAAGAGACACGCCTTTCCAAGAGACCATTTACCTTTACTCGTTGTGTTCTGTTAGTTAAGAAATCCATTATCCAGCTCACAAGATTACTCTCAAGATTAAATTCTGATAGTAGTCTACTGACTAAAACATGTGGCTGGATAGTATTAAAAGCAGAAGAAAAATCAAAAAAAAAAAAAACCCTGGTGTGTGTGCCCGGACCATCTAGATGACTGTACAGGAGATTTAGTAGTGTCATCTGGGCATCCTCCACCCCTCTTCTAGCCCTGTATACAAATTGCCTTGGGTCCAGGTCCTCACCCACCCTTAACAACAAAAGAGACTTCACAATCTTTTTAAATGACTTCATGACCAGTGAGGTCAGTGCCACTGGTCTTAAGTCATTTAAACCTTTTGTAGTGTTGCTCTTTGCCACTGGAACAATAATGGACGGCTTCCATGCCTTTGGGACCCTTCTCTGTTCCAAGTGTAGCACTGCATATATTTACATGTAACTAGGGCTAGATTCTAGGTTTTTTTTTTAGGAGCAGTATGTGATTAAATGAATTATGACACACCAAGACTGATAAGTAACCTTGAACTGTGGTTCATTTATGTAGAAATAAAATGGTGAATCCATACATCAGAGATATCACAAAAACACATTTTGGCATATAAACCATATAAACCAAAAAAAAGAATAAATCAAATATGTAGAAAAATAAACTACACCAGCATTATGGTGGACAGGAGGGTGGTCCTGCAGCATGAAATGCTACGGCTCGAAGATGTCTTTTACAGGTAGCTCGCCATCTTGTTCTTTTCTCGGTTCCACCACACGATCTCCTCCTCATAAAAAAAACCTGGCTGAGTCCTCCAACGAATAACAAGAGTCCCGTGAAACAATCCAAAAAACAAAACGAAAAGTGAGGCCCAATGCTCCCCAAAACCTTGCTTTGTTTCCTCTTTTCTCTATCCTTTTTTAACTCTTTATTCTATTCTCTTCATTCTATTCTCTATCTACTTCGCTTTCTGTCTGTGTCGCTAGTTTTTCCCCGCAGAAAAACTCGTTCCTCTCTCTCTTCCACTCGCTCGCCCAATCACTCGCAAGTGATGCTACTTCGCTCTGATTGGTTGACTACGGCTGCACTTGCAAAAAGGGGTATTACACTAAATATATATATACATACATCATATCATATATCACTATATTATTATAATATTATAATATATATATTATTTATAAATATATTATCAACTTTCCTTTTCTTTATGTCAGTTAACCTGGGTTACACTAAGCAGGGTCGGGCCTGGTTAGTACTTGGATGGGTGACCGCCTGGGAATACCAGGTGCTGTAAGCATATTTATTTTTCAACTCGAGCTCATTGGCTGCAATGGCCTGCCGTGCCCTGATCTTTAGCGCCCACTGTTTGGGAGAATTTAAGCAACATACAGACACTGACAACGTCTCTCCAAACTCTATTTGAGAAACATGCAGACACTGTTGTGACGCTGGCAGCAGGGAGCAGCAGAGAGCTGCATCGACAGTGATCCATTGCAGTCTATCCCAGGTGTTGCAACGCTACATTTCTTCAAAAGATCACTCAACCGCACACGCAGTGTATTGCATTGCGTTTTGATATGGTACTTTGAGTCCGGAATAAAGTATTCATTCATTGCTTTCCTTCATTATGGATCTAATCATTGTTTCTGTACAAGTCCCGTCTCTGGCCATGGCAGCGCTCTCAGTCCTTATGTACTCCTGCTGTTTAAAAGCTACTTTGGATGCGGCAATACTCGCTTACGGCCATACCACCCTGAACACGCCCGATCTCGTCTGATCCCATTCAGGTGTGCAACCAGGAAGCAAATTAGCAGAGAGAGCAGGTGGAGAGAGCAGGAAGACTTTTTTTTTGTGTTGGAGTGATAGTTAGTGAGTGAGTAAGATTTTTTGTGTGTTTAGTCTTGTTTCCCCCAGCAGCTTGCTGTTCGGGGGAACGTCTTTATTTTTGTTTGTTTGTCTGTACGAGTGAAACAATGGATGAGAGAGAGCGAGTGGAGAGGAGTTGGACGGATACAAAGGCAACTGACAGCGGACCGTCAAATACAATGAGACAGAACACGGAGGACAGCATGAAGAACCAAACAACAAAGAACACCGACCAAGGAAAGACACAGACTACGAGAAGGAACGCGGGCAACGGCATGGTACAGATACCGGCAACCAACGCAGCCATAGGAAGTGCAACGACGAGAAAGAACGCGGACAACAGTAAAAATACCTCGGAATTTCTTCAAAGAAAAGAAAAGAAATTTGAGAAGGAGCTTACCTTGGCGGTAGAGATTGTCGGAGATGAGATGGTGACTATGATGGAACTGTTAAGTGAGGTAAAAAAAAAACGTGTGGGGTGGTGAATGGATGCCGTTTTAAAATGCCCAAAAAATACGACATTACAATGGCCGATGTTGAAGGGAAGGATAAGCTGTTAGATGGGATTAGAATAAAGAAGAGCACGGTAATGGCAAAATAAATTAGAAATGATGAACTGGTTGTATCTTTCTTAAACTTGCCAATGTATATTGAAGATGGTGTCATTCTTGCAAAGCTCGCAGAATGGGGAGTTAAGGCAATATCGCCGATTAAAAGAAGAATGTGGCCAGGAACGTACATTGCCGATGGAACCAGGTTCTTAAAAGTGCGGTTCACTGAAACAGTGAAATCGCTACCCTACTCAACCATGTTTGAAACACTAGTGGGGGGAGAGTACTTCCGCGTGATCCATGACAGGCAGAGAAAAGTTTGCAGACTATGTATAAAACCGGGACACATCTTCAGAGAATGCCCAGAATTCAAATGTCACAAATGTAGAAAACAGGGACACTATGCAAGGGAGTGTGTTCCAGAAGCAGCGGAGAGAGAGGATGTCAGCGTCACGGAGGAGGTCAATGTTGCAAGTGAAGGTGCATAGAAGAATACACAGAGTCGGGCTGTGTCTCATAGTAATATGTATTGAACGAGTTAGCGCATAACAGGACTGACGCGTGACGACTGCCCGAGTCCATATACACACAAGCCCACTAGAGAGAGCTGTCGGCTACCCTACAACATCTCCCTTCCTTTAGTATAACGCAATACCAAACAATAACATGGATAGTATCAGTCTTTAGAACATTAGTGCTCATATCCACATATCAAAATAGTGCAATAGAAAGTGTATCAAGACGAGACAGTAAATCAATAGGAACCAGGAACTTTGCAGAACTATAACCACAAAATAGCAGTATCAAAGCATGCACAAAACCACCGAATAAGAACATTCGAAGTGACCATCTTTTCTTTTTTTTTTTTTTTGAAACAATAATCCACTGTCCCGCATGTGTGTGTGCGTGTGTGCCTGCGTGTGTGCGTGTGCGAGCGCGTGTCAGTCTCAGCTCAGTGTATGACCTAAAGGTCAAGTCTGTCCGGAGGCTTAATATGCCTCCCGCTCCGGGAGAAGGCCCGGCCCTGTAACGCACCGCATGATGTGGACACAGCCCGTGAGGGAGATGGCGTGACCTCGGGGCTGATAACCTTGGTGACGTCGCAGGGCTGCTGACGACTTCCTCTGCATTGCCCCCGTCAGCTGCACCCGCGTCCACAGGCTGCTCAGGTGGCCGTTCTTCGTGAGCTGCTGGCTGTGGAGGGGAAACCTCTGCTGGTCGGAGATCGATCCTGTTGCGACGATACGCGGTTCCCTCCACGTTGACGAGATAGGACCGCGGTCCCACCTGCTGCAAGCATACACCTCTCCTCCATCGGCCCATCCTGTCACCCGGGAGTGGTTTCATCCTGATGGGCTGGCCGACGTTCAGCTCCGGCAGATCCCTCGCAGATCTGTCGTAAGTCAGCTTCGCTGCCGGACGCTTCACTCTCAGCTTGTCTGTAACCCCAGTGGTGACCTGAGGCTCTAGCAGCTGGTCAGCCACAGGGAAAAGAGTTCTCAGCCTCCGTGACATCAGTCGCTGTGCTGGGCTGCAATGCATGCCCGCAGTGGGCGTGTTCCTCCAGTGCAGAAAAGCCTTCCAGGGGTCCTCGTCGGCACGTTCTGCTTTTCTGCATAAGCCCTTCGCAATCTTCACTGCAGACTCTGCCTTGCCGTTAGCCTTTGGGTGTCTCGGGGAGGATATGACATTTTCGAAGCCCCACTCCCTCGCAAACGCCCGAAACTCTCCACAGTCAAACCGACCTCCACAGTCTGAAATGACCCGGTCAGGGATGCCGTACCTTGCAAACTGCTCCTTGCACCTTCTGATGGCCGTACCAGCTGACAGGTCTGGAAGTAGATCAGTCTCCCAGAAGTCAGAATAATGATCCACCATGAGCAGGACATCCTGCCGTGCGTAGCTAACAGGTCCATGCTCACCAGCTGCCAGGGACGTGTGGGGAGCTGGTGTGACACCATAGTCTCCTTCTGTTGCTCGTGTGCATACTCATTACATACTGAACACTGTTGCACATAGTCTTTGATTTCTCCCTGCATGTTTGGCCAGTAGAGAGTATCGCGGGCCTGTCTGAAACAAGCCTCACCCTCCACGTGGTTGTAGTGGATCCGTCTCAGCAGCTCGGGGCGCATAGATTTCGGAATGATGACTCGCTGGCTCCTAAAAAGCACACCGTCCTGTGCGCTTATTTCATCTCTGATGGCCCAGTAATCTCTGATGGCCATGGGGCTCTCCTCTTTGTGTTCTGGCCATCCCCTCAGCACGACCGACTTGAGTGTTTGAAGACACACATCCTCCTCTGTGTGTTTCCATATCTGTGCGAGGCGTTGGCAAGTGACGTTGAGGTAGTCTGCTTGCTGAATGGCTGCTGCGTCACACTGCTCCTGCTGCATGCTGCAGACCATTTCACGTCTGTACTGAATGTCCATTCTCTGTGGCGGGGTGGGGGCCCTGCTGAGCGTGTCACTTATGTACATTTCAGGGCCTGGCTTGTACACCACTGTGAGGCAGTAGTTCTGCAGGCGCTTTGGTGCACTGAGAAGGGGCTTAGAGAAGATTGACACTAGCGGGCGGTGGTCGGTCTCTGCAGTCACATCGCCCCTCCCATATAGGTAGTAGTGGAAGCGTTGACAAGCGAATACGATGCTCAGGCACTCCTTCTCGATCTGTGCATAGTTTTGCTCCGTCTGGCTTAGCGCTCGGGAGGCGAACGCAACCGGCTGCCCCCCCTGAAGCAGGCAGCAGCCCAACCCGGTCTGACTGGAGTCACTCTGTATGGTGACTGGCTTGCTGATGTTACCGGTCCCAAGTGGCCAGGACGGGAGGTAACAAATAGATTGTTTGAGAGCGGATTTTCCTGAAAAGCAGGTAGACGTTAGTACCGGAATGAAGCAACAAAGCTTTGTTCCCCTTTTCCGAAATCCATCTCTTTAATTAACAATAATCCCAAATACCACATATATCACATATAAATATAAACTATTCCCTGGCTAAAGTGCATGTTCAAATGTCAATTGTCCCTTAGGAGGTTCCTTGTTAGAAATGAACATCAAAAGTACAATAAAAAAAAGGTGAGGCTCACATGTACCGTTTCTCTCCACTCTTAGTTCACCTCAAAATCAATACAGAACTCCTTTTTATCAAAATCCACATTAAAGTTGAAGTGCCCGTTTCAGCTTATTCGCTGGTTGTTTTGAGCTATCTCTCATAGTGCAATTTAATACAGTTTTGTTCCTATAATATAAATAAATATACTTTGGCTTTAAACCACAATAAGACAATAAACAGCACCTAGAGAATTTACCATAAACCACTGCCTGAAATACAATGGATGACTTGTCTGCCTAACAGACCGACTAGACATTTAATTATAAAACATAACACTTTTCTTATGGTCTACCTCTAAGATATCCTATCGTAACATCATCTAACTCTTAAACACATTAAATATATTCTTAAACATGTACGTCAGGTATTCAGGGCCAAAGTAAACATAAACATACTAGTCTGCAGTGTGTGTGTTTCCACAATAATATACCATGCGAACGGGCCAACTGCCACTGACGTTAGTACCGGAATGAAGCAACGAAGCTTTGTTCCCCTTTTCCGAAATCCGTCTGGCGAGGAACCGGAAGTGCCCGTCAACCATAGAATTCCGGACTATAACCCACTTTGGTTCCGCCCTTCCGTTTCCCAGTACTAACGCTTTGTCTCACAACAAATACTTACTCCCGGTCCCCACAACAAATATAGTACTCAATAAGTACTCAAAAATATAAATTAATGATCACAGATTTTACACATAAACTCTTTCAAAATCACATCTTAAATAGTGGTCTGGTTTTGAGTGTACCACACACTCCCCAACAAAAAGAAGTGGCTCCTGACACCTGATTTGAATTCTTCAAAACTCTACACCTTCAAAACTTAGTGTAAGTATCTCCCCAATGTTTAGAAGGAATGAGTCAGTGAGTATAGATATGGAGGGATAATCGATGGGGGTTGCAAAGCATGGGCATAGGGATAGGGGTACAACATGTGGCCATAATGGATTGGTTGAATGTCAACTGCGTTCACAGTGGGACGTAACTGGTAGGCAGGCTGGCCAAGGGAGGGGTATGTGAACACGTAGCCAGGTCTCCTTTCTCTTACTGATTGTCTAAGCGCGACTTGGGGTTCAGGCTGCGGTTCTGGGGCATACTCCTCTTGGTGAGTCACTTGAGGTTCCTCTTGTTCAGTGTTACACTGAGCCTGACCCATGTCCTGTTGAGACTGATTCCTGTCCTGCTCACTTTCACTGTTTTTCTGTCTCTGGGCTTATTCTGTAGACAGGGTTATCCCCAACCTGCTCCCTCACAATGTAGATTATCTTCTCCCAATATGGCCTGAGCTTACCCGGCCCACCTCTCTCATTGAGGTTACGTACCAGGACTCGGTCTCCAGCTTGAAGAGTCACACCTTTGCTCTTTTTATCATAGTGGGCTTTCCCTTTGGCGCTTGACTGTTGGCTGTTTGCGTTTGCTATTCGATAAGCCTCAATCATCTTTCCTGCCCATTTTTCCACATATCCTGTTGGTGTTTCATCTTCTTCCTCGGCTATTAGACCAAAGAGGAGATCAACAGGGAGGCGGGGATGACGGCCATACATTAAGTAGTAAGGGGAGAAACCTGTGCCCTCATGTTTTGTGGAGTTGTAGGCATGTAGCACGTGAGGTAGGTGGTCTTTCCAATTTTCCTTTTCTTTCTCTCCTAGGGTCCGTAACATTTGCAGCAACGTGCGATTTAGTCTCTCGGCAGGGTTGCCTTGGGGGTGATAGGGGGAGGTTCTTGAGTGGCCAACACTAGATTACTGCCTGAGTGATTTGAACAGTTCGTTTTCAAATTCTCGACCCTGGTCGTGGTGAAGCTTAGTGGGATATCCAAATCTGGGAATGAAGTCGTTGAAGAGTCTGTCAGCAGCTGTCTTGCCCGCCTTGTTGCGAGTGGGGTAGGCTTGTGCGAACCTGGTGAAGTGGTCTATCACGACCAATATGTACTCACATCCACCACGACAGGCTTCTAAGAGGAGGAAGTCGATACACACGAGTTCAAGGGGCGAGTTAGATGTGATACTCCCCATGGGTGCTCTTTCATGTGTGGCTGGTGTCTTTTGCTTTATTCAAGGGCATCTTCTGGTTATGTAATCTTCAATCTCCTTTTTCATGAAAGGCCAGTAGAAGTGTAGCATGGTGCAGAGTGAAGCGACCCTCCACTACACATTTAATTTGAAAGTTGTTTATTTTGTTCTGCGAGAGCAAAAATAGGTAGATTATTGTTTATTAAGTTGATTATATCAATGGGTATTCCCATGAGTAGAGAATGATTTTTACCTTATTCTTCATTGATGCCATGTTCCCCCAAAAGCTCTCAAAGTCAAACATTGCTGGGTTTTCGGGCATGGCAATGTCCATGGACTGGTAGTCCGGAAACTCCTCATTCAGTTTGTCACGCTCCTCAGGTCCATTGTATGGGAGAAGTTCAGGAAACCTAAAAAGAACACAATGTGCACTGATCTGGTAAAGTAGTACAACTGAAACAGGGGTTGTTTTTCAGATGTGGTCATCAAACAAGGAAATGTGTTGTCTTAACTCCCTGAGTCTAAATCCCCCTCTGGGGATTTGAAAATCTGTTCCAAACACACATCTGAATCTCTGAGTTTTGTACTAGAAACATATAAGTGACATCATTAGAAACTTTGAATCTTATAGTTTCCAAATATATATGTTTAAAAGAATGTATCGATGGCACTTTGTAAAAATAATAAAATAAAATCCTAGGATTTTCACATCTCTTGCCTGAAGCAGCCAATTCATGAAGCCCATTCATATTTGCATTTAAAGAGCCACTGGCTTCATTTAGTCTGACTTTTTTCCAAATTGTAGTAAAACTACATAACATTTTTTAATGTTCTTCTTACTTTTATGTAGCCAGCACCTTTGTTTTCAAGGTTCAAACTTCAAAAGTCTTGGGTAGATATATTTATAGTGTTTTTTACATATATATATATTTTTTTAAATAGTTGTGTTCACATTGAATTATAATAAAAAGTAATTTCATTACATCCACTTTACTCTCATATCATATTGAGATAACTTGTGTCAGGATTTGGCATTATAGATAAAAAGCACTTTACTGGATACCCCAACTAACCTGTCGACAAAGTAGAAGGCATCTTCCACTCCACACTCTGTTCTCTGCTGGACATCCAGAAACATGGCATGTTTTATTAGAGGTTCTTTCATGGGGAGTTTCTTTATGGCATACTCCACAGCCCTTTCCAGAAACGCCACTGCTGCCTGCTGGAACCTCTGCACTTGCTGCGGTGATATGTCTCCTGCTTCAAGGAGCCTGTTGAGTGTAGCTCGAGTAGTGAAGCCAATCATCAACCTTTCTCCTACAAGAGACAAATCAACAACTTCAGAGGTCATTAACAATGCTGTATGCACCAACATGTTAGTATGAGACGGGAATAAGACTGTGTTGAGTCACTTTAGATGACCGCCATCAAACACCACAAATAGCTGACTTGAAAGCACCCCTTTAAGTATCTTCATCATATCAGTGATTGATTGAATAGTTTATTAGACAGAAATGCATACAGCATAGTCAGTCACACATTTGGGCTAAACAAAAAAGTCCTGGGGACATGTTTCCATTGTGGTCCCATGTGTGTGACGAGATGACTGCTGCCCTCTAACAAACAGTGTGTTGAGTGAGATCAGAGTGTGGATAGTGCATGTGCATATTCTGATGTTAAACTTAGACAATTACTAATTACCTGGCAGTTGGTTGGATGGCTCCTTAAAGCGGATTTCATGCAGTTCCAGGTGCTGCAATGCTGAAGGCTTCAGAAACTTTGAGAGCAGCTTGCGGATGAAACCCCTCATCTAAAAATTTCAGAAAAGATGTACAAATGTACATTTATTTTGTGCTAACAAAAAAGGAACAAACATAGTACATCATACTAGCAAACTGTATCCCAACCTTCCCAATTTACCTCATCATGTAGAAGGAAGAACTCCCCACGACTTCTCTCTCTGGAGGAGGAGGTTGAAGGTGGAGAAGACTGGAAATGTTGCTTGATAAAAGAGCAGATACACCTCTGTGATTGGGTCAGAGAACGCCTCCACAAGCCTCCTGATCCTTGGCTGTTTGTCATCTGTGGGGAAAAAGAGAGAGAAAAAAAAATGTACATACATTTACTTAGTAAACTCAGTCTGTTCTAATAACCATGCATTTGGATCATTAAAATGTGATGCCTACTTAATGACTTAAAGTAGCTGGCCAGTGGCCCATACTGCTGCAGGATACGAGTCAAACACTTCTCCAGGCTCAACCATCGAATGGAAACGTGCATGAGTATTTCTATGTACTCACTTCCATGGAGCTCACAGAATTCTATGACAAGAATGGAACGTCTTAATGCCAATTTGATCAAATTCTTCTGAATTTGTACTACATTGGGACTACAAATACATACCTGTCAGGTAACCTTTACGATTGGTACTTCCTTTAAACCAATATCCGACATCAACAGCGAGATCCTCTGGATCAAATCCACACACCTGCAATACATGATTATTTATGGTCTCAAGACGTTGCTGTTATTGGTTCATGTCACTGCATAGCATATAACAACCTGTTTGACTTGACGTTAGGCATAACGGATACGGTAGGTCTTAAGCACACATTATTCAACTCACCTCCAAAAAGGCCTGGCCAGCCTGTTTGGCAGTATTGTGGATGATGTGGCAAGGGCACCCATGGATGTAGATGCTGGCATGTTCTTGATGAATTCTGGATGCGATGGAATTCCTTGCTCCTGTATTGACAGGAGCATTATCAACAGACAGACTGACACAGTTTCTCCATGGTATGGAGTTTTTCTTCAAGGCCTCATCCATCTTCTTGTAGGTCACTTCAGCCGTGCCACAGTTTGGACCGCTGGTTGGGCACATATCCAGGAACCTGTGGACAACTTTGCTGAGGTCACTGTCATATACCCGCACAGTGAGCGGGTTCATCTTCTCACGTCCTGTAACGATAGGTACATATATGTCAGGTTAAAGTCATGTTGATTTGTTTTTTTATCATCCTTTTGTGTGTGGTGTCTTAAGCTGCTGGGACCTTGAATTTCCCCTTGGGGATCAATAAAGTATCTACATGTATCTATATCAGACTGAAATTATGTGTGTGTGTGTGTGTGTGTGTGTGTTCTCTGTGCTAGAAAGTGTGGGAAATGTAATGACCTGTATCATTTGATCCATCTGTGATCAATGTGAAAGGATTGGTCCTCATCTTCATGACCAGTTTGTTTTTAAAGTGAGGAGCCACTGCTTCATTTATTATGCAGGACATTTTTGTGCGTGCAGCCTTGAAGTTTTTTGCAGTAGGGGAATCTCTGAAACACTCTTTCAATAAGGGGCTGAAGTGATCTGCTACGGCAAAAGGCACATTGTGTTCTACCATGGAAACCGCTACCTTGACCTCAGCTCTCCTTGTCTGCAACATAAAGGAGGTAATTAAAAGGCAAACCATGTAAAAACATTAATACAACATCAAGTGTTTTTTGATTGAATGAATGTCTTAGCAGCAGACTCAAGGTCCATGAACATGAACTATGAACATTAGATTAGACAAGGCATTTGTTTCATTTACTATGTATTTATGCTGATATAACCTACAAGTACAATTCAGCTACTAGCAGTGTTCATAACACTGCTAGTAGCTGAATAGCATGTACCTTGATTTCCTGAGCGGTCATGCCACCAACAGTGGCTGGGGTATAATAAGGTTCAATGCTGACCGGCTGTTCTTTTGTTCGATGTGATTTGCTTTTTATGTGTCTTTTGATATCAGCCTTTCCTTGGTGGGCACAGCTGTTCTCTAATCGGCATATGGAGCACCAGAAGTAGGAGGTGGTTGTGCCTATGGTTATGAAGGGCCATTCTGCTGTCCACTCCCTTTTAAAAGTGCACCTGTAGATGGCTGCTCCACTCTTGGCCTTCCGCTTCTTCCCTGTATCTACCCTCATCTCCACTGTTTTCTCTGCTGGCTCTTCTGTCTCATCCTCTGTCTCTATTTCTTCTACATCTTCAGCCTCACTGTCCTCAATCTCTTCTGATCTCTCTTGATCTTCTGTCTCTTCTGTGCCCTCTGCACTCTCATTTTCAGGGGGCGCCGTCACTGGCACTGCCCAGAATGACAGCAGATCTCTCTGAGGTCTCTGAGGTCTCTTCCTCTTACCTAGCATCTTTTCAAAAACTAAAGATAGCTAACATGTTACTGTTTGATTGAATACCGTTTATACTTTTACAATGGTTCTCAAAGTGGATTCCAGGGATTCTGGGTTCCTTTGAGGAAACTCAATAAGAAACAGCGAATCAACAGTGAATAAAATTGATTTTACCTACCGTCCGTCTTCCAGCAAGCAGTAGGAGAACGTCGAGCCGGTTTTCAAATTGACGGCAGCGCTGTTGTGTGTGAAAGATAGCTAGAGAGACGCCGAGATCCGCCTTACGTTGCTTCTGATTGGTTTACATTGCGTGGTGCCTTCCCGTGGTTGGTTAGATTTAGGCACGAAGGACTGATGGATTGGTCTGGAATTGGTTATCTCGGTCAGTCAATCAGAGTTACTCGAATTACGGCAAGGCGAGGACCAAAGTTTATTATCATGAAAAAAAAGAAGAGAGTATTGAATGGGGAAATATAAGCGTGAGAAATGTCAAGTATGGCGTGTGGTGTGAGAATGGGTCAAATTGCGTGACTGTCACGCTCAAAGCGTGAGACTTGGCAGCCCTGTAACCAGTTTCATCATGTATCTATTTTAACCTATTCATGTATTTATTTATGAACTACACGAGCAGTCCGGGCTGACCGGCTCATAGTTTTCCTGTTGCTCGCGGTTACTACGCTACCAGTGCTAACTACAGGCTAGCCGTTTTCCGTATGGTACATTGGCTGAGTAACGTCTATAACAACAATACATAACGTCCGAACGGGATAATAAACCAGCACATAACACATTCACCCACTCGTTACACAGTTCTAACTCTCCCTTCTTACCTGCAAAGAGCAAAAATAGGTATTTTATCACCACAGTTCGCCACACACACCTATTAACTTCAGACTCAAGTGTGTGTTCTCATTCACTGAACAGATTCACGCGTGACTTCCTTATTCCTGAACACACCGTGTAGCGAACGCGGTCAGAGTAAAGTACTGCATACTGCTAGGAAACTACATTTTTCAGACAATAAACCACTCTTTTCTCACCATAAACACACCGACAATTATTACCACACTCTGAACATGAGCTGTGCTAAATGGAAATCATATTAAACATGTAAATAATAATTATAATGTAGGTATATTAACCCACTGATGTATGCCTCTGTATGCCACACTCTCCCCCCCAATAATAAATGTCTCCAGACATTTCAGATACCCCAAGTGTACCTTTTCACAACACATTGAATTTTCTCACTGAAAACATGGTGTTACTTATTTTAAAGTGGTACTTGACATTCAATTCAATTAGTACTTATTTATCAAAAGTATCTGACCCATTTAGACCTATATCATTATACATCAGTTACTGTACTCTGGACCCCACAATCAGATCAACTCTCAACAGAACTCATATCGGCCTCAGTTCTTTTAGTCTGTTACCAGTCGCTTCGTTTGTACAGTATCAGTTCAATATGTTCGCCTGGAATTGTCTCTTCTTCACAGTCCATGGAATTTCACCATTCTACTTTTCAGAGTCCATTTTCTCTGAGTTTGAGTAATGTGAGTTCAACCTGTTACCTCAATGTCTAGTGATGCCCACGGTCGCCACATGACCGGTGAGTTGCAGGCTGGGGACATACTCACGACATGCAGGCTCTCTGCACCTGCTTCCACCCACGTCGGCTCACCCAAGGCGTTGTAGGTCAGCATTCGGGGGCGGTGCCTGTCTCGCTGCGGGGAGCTGGTCGCTGGAGGAGGATCAGGATCATCTTCCTCTGATGACTCTTGTAGACCTTCCCCAGGCTCTGCGTCGTTCTCACCGTCTCCATCAGCTGCGATGCCTCTGTCGTCAGTCTCTGTCTCCTCTTGAGCAACCGTTGCATCTTCCAGATCTGGTGCTCCGTCTTGCATCGTCAGAGCTGGTGCAAATGGCTCTGCCTCTGGATTCAAGTCTGCATCTCTCTGACTTAGTTCTTGGTCGTCTGGGAAACGGCACACCAGCTCCACTTCATCACTGCTTTCACTGTCTGAGTTCTCCTCTGTTTCGTTGATTTGTCGTTGTCTTGTTCTTGTCCGTGTCCGTATTTTCCTCTCTTGTGTTGCAGGGGCAGGTTCCGGTTTCCCCAAGGGCAGACTGTCACATGGGAGTAGGAGGTTTCTGTGCAGCACACGGCTCTTACCTCCTCCGTCTGGTGCTACTTCATACACCGGGCTGTCACTGCTCCTTCTCTTCACCACCACATGCACTTTAGTTTCCCAATAGGGCCGCAGCTTACCAGGGCCGCCCCTCTCTGACAGGTTACGCACAAGCACCCGTCCACCAGGCTGTAGGTCGGCTCCATGTGCTCTTTTGTCATAGCCTTTCTTTCCTCGTAGAGCTTCTCGGGCCGCTGTTTTGGAGGCGATCTCATAGGCTTGTCGCATTCGGTTTTGCCAGTTCTGTACATACTCAGTGTAAGTCTCTTTTGCCTCTCTGGGCTGTAGGTTGAAAAGCAGGTCTACAGGCAAGCGAGGTGATCTTCCGTAGAGCAAATAGTAGGGAGAGAACCCTGTGACCCCACTGCGGGTGCAGTTGTACGCGTGCACCAGTTTTGTCAATGAGCTCTTCCAGTCAGTCTTCTGTTCACTTGTGAGGGTGCGGAGCATGGATAAAATAGTTCTATTGAACCGCTCACACTTCCCGTTGCCTTGGGGGTGGTGACATGTTGTGTGGGATCCCCGTACGTCACAGCTCCTCTGTAGTTGGTCCATCAGCTGGTTGTCAAACTCTCGCCCCATGTCGTGGTGAATTCTCTCTGGGAATCCGACGCGGAGTGCAAAGTCATTGAATAGTTTGTCAACAACAGTTTAAGCAGACTTATTTTTCGTGGCGTAGGCTTGGGCGAAACCAGTGAAATGATCAATCACAATAAGAATGTACTCAAACCCCTGTTTGCATGTCTCTAAGTGTAAAAAGTCAATGCATACAAGCTCACCTGGGCGTGTTGTGACAATGGTTGTCATGGGAGCCCTGGTTGCTTTGTGAGGTCGCTTTGCCTTGAGACACTCACACTCTTGTGTGACAAAGTGTTCTATGTCAGAGTACATACGGGCCCAGTAGAATCGATCTTGGATCAGGTTCAAAGTTCTCTCGACCCCGAGATGTCCCATTTCTCTGTGAAGCTCGTGGAAGACTGTTTGATGATGCTCTTTTGGGAGGATAAGCTGTTGTTTATCTCCTGCTTTCCTAAAGTGAATTCCATCCTCATTGACATACAACTTTGCCCACTGTCTCATTAATACTCTGACGTCCGCCGGTTCTGCTTTAAGAGCTCTCCTGGATGGGTGCTGATTGTTCCTCTTATAATGCAGAACTTGGCCTATGACAGGATCTCTTTCCTGACTGTCTCGTATGTGTTCTGGTGTCAGGGACTTGGTTCGCGGGTGTGTACTCGCATCTCTCACTAAGTCTAGTGTTTCTATGGGGACTGTTGCTACCCAGACTGGGGGAGTGTCTCCCTGCACACTGACTCCCTGCACTGCTGCACTGAACACTTCCTGACCCACCTCCTCTGTACACTGTGTCATGAACACATTTATGTCTAATGGCATGCGGGATAGGCCATCCGCATCAGCGTTGCTTTTTCCCGGCCGATACTTAATGGAAAAGTCAAACTCGGATAACTCACCCAACCACCTATGACCCGTAGCGTTAAGCTTAGCTGTTGAGAGGATATAGGTTAAGGGATTGTTATCTGTTTATACCACAAGGTGTGGGGCATGATAAAGATAATACCGAAAACGTTCACATATCGCCCATTTTAGTGCTAGAAACTCTAATTTTCCCGAGTGCATGTGATAGTTCTTCTCAGGTGGTGTTAGAGTCCTGGACCCATAGCCTATAACTACCATCTTGCCGTTCTGTCTCTGATAGAGCACTGCTCCCAATCCCTCCTGGGATGCGTCTGTGTGGAGGACGAATGGTTGAGTCATGTCTGGGTACCCCAGAATGGGAGGCTCTATCAGCTTGTCTATGAGAGAGTTCAATGTCTTTTGGTGGTTATTTGTCCACTGTATCGGAGTGTTAGGTGGGAGGTTACCTTTCTTCCTGGTTGTGGCCCTGACCTTCTCTCTTTTCATTTGATCAGGTGGTGCTGAGAGCAGCTGGTAGAGAGGCTGGGCTATCCTGGAGAAGTTTGGGATGTATGTTCGGTAGTATGAGAGGAATCCCATTACTCTTCTCAGCTCTCCCACTGTCGTTGGCGCTTTCTCCTTTAAGGCTTGGACTGGGGCCACCTCAGATGGGTCCATAGTGTAGCCTTGTCCCGACACCAGCCGTCCCAGAAATCTCACCTTCCTCTTTAACACCTCACACTTGCGGGGGCTGAGCTTAACCCCTTGCTCCTGATATCTCTGCAACACAGTTCTCAGGTGCTCAATGTGGTCCTCAAAGCTTGGGCTGTGGACCAGATTGTCGTCCAGATACGGTTGACACATGATATCTCTCAAATCACGCAAACAGTCTTCCATGTTCCTCTGGAATTCCGCGGGCGCCGCACTCAACCCGAACGGGATTCGGACCCACTGGTACAGGCCCCAGGGGGTTATGAAAGCGGTCAGGGGCTGGCTTTCCTTGTCCAGGAACCCCTGGTGATAAGCCTTCCCCTGGTCCAGTACGGAGAACCAGGAGCTGCCAGTGAGGGAGTCCAGCATGTCCTGGATTCTGGGTATGGGGTGACGATCAGGGACTGACTTTTTGTTCAGCTCTCTGTAGTCACAACACAGTCTTAAAGTCCTCCACATCCTTCTTTCGTACGCACACGACCGGTGAGGCGTACGGAGAGCGTGAAGGAGTAATCCAGCCCCGATTCAACCGGTCCTGGATATACTCTTTCACCTCCTGGTGTAATGGCTTTGGGACTACCATGTATGTTTTTCTTACTGGAGTAGTGTCGTGCAGGGTGATGTGGAGTTTCAGTGAGGGGATTGAGCCGATGTCATCATCATCGTACGCGAACGCGTGACACTCCTCTCTCAGCAGCTGCTTTGTGATCCTCCTTTGCTCCTCGTTCAGGTGACTGAGGTCGATCGGAGGGTCCCACCAGGCAGGTTTATGTTTCTTTGAGTTGTCACCGCCTGGGAGTGATGTGTTAGTTGGTGGCTTTAATCCCTCTCCTCTGTTCATCTGCTCAACACTAGCTGCATAGGCAGTTTTGACTGTTTGCAGGTGACCAAAAACAGTGCGCTGGGCCAGGGTTACACTGTGTTTGTTTGTGTTGGCGATGGGGACTGGCACGTAACCTGACCTGTTACTGGGGACACTGACTAGACCCTCCTCTATCACTACCCCCTCTGGCAATGTCGGCTCTTCACTTGGGACTAGAAGCAGGTCTTGGCCATGATACTGAGCCCCAGTGTTGACGTTAACATACACTGTGGTGACCTGTTCAGCGCCTACGTTAAGTGTTCTTTTTCCTGTGTGTATAATTCCTACATCTTCCTCGCTAACAGGGGCATGGATAAGCTGCAGCACTGCTTGTGCTGTCTTGACTGTTATCTGGAAGGCTTGACACACAGTATGGATGATCTCTGTCTTTGTTGTCTGACTACCCTCTCCCGTTATTTCTTCTATCACATTGTAGCCAATTATGGGCTCTGCTGCTACGTGTGGGTCACTTGACACTAAATAGGGACTAGAAGTGGCTTTGTCAAGGCAGCTTCTTTCCCTAGTCTAAAGTCTACCTCCACCCAGCCCATGAAGGGGATCTCAGTCTGGTTGGCTGCCACTCCCAATAAAATGTCTGAGCCTAACAGTTCACTGATAGGTCGCACCGTGCTGTGTGGTAAGTGCAGCTTTCTCCACTCTTCATTAATGATGGTCGCCTGAGCGCCTGAGTCCCATTATGTTACTGCTGGAACCGTGTCCAGTGTGCAATGGACAGTGTGTCTCTTTGTAATCAACTTGATGAGTCTTTCTTTGCGTCGTGGTGGGAGGTAGTTGACTGATGAGATGTGAGGCGCCGCTGGAAGGGGAACAGGTTGCTGCAGGTTGAGACTGGATGATTCACGGGCTACCGAGGGTCCCGGCTCGGCAGCCCGGTCCTGTTTCCCTGCGGCTCTCTGGTCCGCCGACATCCTCTGGAGAGATGCCCCTCTTGCCCACACTTAAAGCAATGTCTACAGGAGTCACCTATCTGAGCTTCCTGACACGCCCTACAACCCCTGGGCCGACTACGGCTGGGTGTGAACGTTTTCTCTGTCGGTCTAGCTTGTGTGGCCTCCACTGTCTGTAACATCAACTTTTTAATTTCTAGAACCTCAGCTTTGAGCGCTTCTATTGGGTCTGTCTCTGTTTTGGGTCCCTGACTTTTCTTACTCTTTCCCTCTGCTTCACGGTAAGTAACAGTGTCAACTGCTGTCGCTGAGGCGTCAGGTGGATACACCTCCGCCTGCACTTCACTGACTTTTGGGGGCTTGTTTATGACTGTCTTTCTCAGTTTTTGCTGTTTCTCCTGTTCTAAATTTGCAGCCTCACTGATTCGCTCAATTAACACCTCATCAGTGACAGTACGGTCACTGAGATACGGCTTTAGCTGGAACTTAACCGCATCACTGTAAAGACCAGTCTCTATGGAGCGGAGGACTTTTCTCTGAATTAGCCCTGGCCTAAACTGCTCACCTTCCTCACCTGCATCCTCATCACTAGATTTTCTCATTAATTTCTCTTTCAGTTCTATTGCTCTGAATAAGAAATTCTGTGCTGACTCTTTTGGATCTTGTGTCATGTTCATCAGACGATGCAGTAAGTCGGAGGAGGAGCCACTTTGTAGTGACCCTTGAGTATGGTCTTGAGGGTGTGCAGCGTCAGCTCTCACTTTATTTCCAACATCTCCCGCAGATGAAGACCTGGACTCACCGCACGTGTGACTGCTTCAATGATCTCCGCTTCTCCATGTCCTTTCCGCTGTCCAGACTCGATCTGGTTGATGAGGCTTGTGTAGGACAATTTTTCTTTTTGCCCAACTTCACCAATCTGCCCAATGATCCGGAACTCCCGCCTCAGCGTCACCTCGGGCAGTCTGGTTGGTGCTGTGGTGGCAGTCCTTGTGTCCTCTTCCTTTGCAGTCCCGATGGCAGGCGCAGTGTCTCCTCCTGCTGCTTGTGTCTTCCGCTGGATCTTTTCCTCCAACGCCCCGATTTCCTCTGCCATCTGCTGCCGTAACTTCTGGTACTGTATTTTTAGCTTCTCTAACTCACTTGTCTCTGGAACTACAATCTCAGCCTCAGTTTCCTCCGGTGCGGGCTTCAGAGGGACCTGGTAGGACAGTATATTCTGCAGACACTGCTGATATGACTCAGACTCTTCACCCTCCTCGATTTCATCTAAAGTCGTCTCCACCAACCTGAGGAGGGTGCGTCTTGTTTTGCTGGCAAACCCCCCAACAGGTGCGTTACACTTTAGATGCTCACACAGGGTAATGAGCTCCTTCTCCTCCAGCGTCAGCAGTATCCTGCTTACTTCGTCCCTTTCTTTCTCCATGGTCCTCCTCTGCTCTGTCCGTCTATGCTCCTATGCGACTGGGCCGTGGGCTGAATCAACCATCCTCTGCTACCAAAATATGTAGCGTGGTGCAGAGTGAAGCGACCCTCCACTACACATTTAATTTGAAAGTTGTTTATTTTGTTCTGCAAAGAGCAAAAGTAGGTATTTTATCACCACAGTTCGCCACACACACCTATTAACTTCAGACTCAAGTGTGTGTTCTCATTCACTGAACAGATTCACTGTTTTAACACAGAAAAATCATAAACATCTGTACCAACATTCAAAACAATAAATCATGTGACTGCTGTATCACTATTCTTAACCAGTTTCATCATGTATCTATTTTAACCTATTTATGTATTTATTTATGAACTACACGAGCAGTCCGGGCTGACCGGCTCATAGTTTTCCTGTTGCTCGCGGTAACTACGCTACCAGTGCTAACTACAGGCTAGCCGTTTTCCGTACGGTACATTGGCTGAGTAACGTCTATAACAACAATACATAACGTCCGAACGGGATAATAAACCAGCACATAACACATTCACCCACTCGTTACACAGTTCTAACTCTCCCTTCTTACCTGCAAAGAGCAAAAATAGGAATTTTATCACCACAGTTCGCCACACACACCTATTAACTTCAGACTCAAGTGTGTGTTCTCATTCACTGAACAGATTCACGCGTGACTTCCTTATTCCTGAACACACCGTGTAGCGAGTCGGAGTTAGGTACTGCATACTGCTAGGAAACTACATTTTTCAGACAATAAACCACTCTTTTCTCACCATAAACACACAGACAATTTTTACCACAGTCTGAACATGAGCTGTGCTAAATGGAAATCATATTAAACATGTAAATAATAATAATAATGTAGGTATATTAACCCACTGATGGCTCTGTATGCCACAATTACACATAATATGGTGTTTTTTTAGTGACTTTTTATCGTATTATAAACAGTAGTGCGACATGATATTTTTGTCATCAGAAAATCCTAATGTTTTGGTTATTTTATTTAGCTTTTGCTAATCACATTTTTTTGTATTTCAAAAATATTCACAGGGTCAATGCTAAAATATGTTCAAGGCGCCACACTTAGCCAGGAGGAAAATTCAGATGATAAGCAACCATCCACAAGCAACCAACAACTCCAGCATACTGAACAACTCCAGCAACCGTCCACCATGTCTGAAGGCTCAAGTTCAGTACAAAGCTGTGAGGAACCATCCTCAAGTTCCGGTACACAGACACAACACACAACTGTACCCTCAGAAGGTACTGTATCCACACCCATCACAGAAAGCCTTCCAGCAGATGATGAAGAGACAAATGTGCCATCTCCAACAGACCCCCACATATTTCAGATACTGACAGGGTAGAGATTGTTAGAAGAGGACCATTTAAAGTTCCAGCAGAATTTTCTTTTCCAAGGGTGGATGGGAGGGTATTTCACCCAAACCTCCAATTGAAATCCCTTTCTAATAAAGAAAAAATCCAAAGGAGCTGGCTTGTCTACTCTCCAAAGAACAATACTGTGTTCTGTTTTGCATGCGAGCTGTTTGGGTCAAAGAGTATAAAGCTGACAGAAAAAAGCTATGGCCATGAAGGTAGTCCAGACCATACCAAGTGCATGGTGAAATGGAAGGAACTGGATATGCGACTGAAGAACAATCTAGCTATAGATCAGCAGGAGCTGGCCTTAATTGAGACAGAGAAGAAAAGATGGCGAGATGTCCTGAAACGCTTGTTCTCAATAACCCTGTCTCTAGCCACCAGAAATTTGGCTTTTAGGGGCTCTTCGCAAAGTCTATATGAACAAGATAATGGCAATTTTCTCAAAGAGGTGGAGCTGCTGGCTGAATTTGATCCAGTTACAGAGAGACATGTGGCCAAAATAAAAGACGAGGCTTCCAGAACGCACTATCTTGGACAACAGACTCAAAATGAAATAATAGAGATTGTCTCCTCCCACACAGTTCGAGCCATTGTGAAAAAAATCCAAGAAGCAAAATATTATGCCATCATCCTTGACTGCACCCCAGACATCAGCCACAAGGAACAAATGTCACTTGTTGTGCGCATTGTTGAATTGGTGCCTAAGCCAGACATCAAAGAATACTTCCTTGGATATTTGAACGTGGTGGAAAGGACAGGCCTCAGTCTGTCAAATGTTGTTCTGGAAAAGTTGACGGAACTCGGCATTTCCTTCGACGATTGCAGAGGACAGTCATATGATAATGGAGCAAATATGAAGGGAAAGAGACAAGGAGTGCAGACCAGACTGCTACAACTGAATTCAAGGGCAGTCTTTGTCCCTTGTGCTGCACATACGATGAATCTGGTCATATCAGATGCTGCTAGGTCATCTACGGATGCTATTGGCTATTTTGGATACCTTCAGAGCCTGTTTTGTTTTTTCTCAGCAAGCGCACAGCGGTGGGACATTTTACTCAAACATGTCACGTTGACTGAGTGATGTAAGATGGGAGAGTAGGCTTCAGAGTGTTATAGCTGTCAGAAGTCAAGTTAAAGAAGTCCGAGAAGCTCTCTTGGAAGCAAGACAAGCTGTCACTGAACCTGTTGCAAGGTCAGAGGCTCAAAGCCTGGCAGAAGAGGTTGGCTCGTTCAGATTTCTGATCTGCACCATTGTTTGGGCTGAAGTTCTTTCAGTCACCAACCAGGTGAACAAGCTGCTGCAGTCCTCATCAATGCAGCTTGACGTTGCAGCCGGGCTCATTGAGACTGCTAAAGCCTCCCTTACAAAATACGGGCAGTCTGGGTTTTCTGAGGCCATAGCAACTGCCAAGGAGCTGTGTGAGGCTCTAAACCTCGAACCCGAGCTCAAACAGAAGCAGTTGAGAAGCACAAAAACGCAGTTCGGCTACGAAGCTCCTGACGAGCCCTTCAGTGATGCAAAGAAGAGGCTTGAAGTTGAATTTTTCAACCGAGTTGTGGACTCCGCTCTGACGTCGCTGCAGGAGCGGTTTGAGACCCTGAGCCAGGTGAGACACACATTTGGAGTGTTACTTGACTTTCAAAAAGTACATGGGATATCCAAGGGGGACCTGCGCAAACACTGTCTCGATGTGGAGAAGGCTCTCACAGATAAAGGCGAAGCTGATGTTGATGGACTGGAGATGATGCAGGAGTTGATCAAGCTCCCTCAACTGCCATCAAAGACGACTGCCATGGAGATGCTGACCATTCTTCATGACAGTAACCTGCAAGAAGTGTATCCAAACCTATGGATTGCTTTAAGGATTTCTTTGACTCTTCCAGTCACCGTTGCTTCTGCTGACCACAGTTTTTCGAAACTGAAACTTATCAAAACCTACCTACGGTCAACAATGGCACAAGAACGCTTACGTGGCCTTGCTGTCATCAGCATCAATGCAGAAGTGGCACATAGCATGTCATACGATGACTTGATTAGTGATTTTGCTGCCAGGAAAAGTCGCCGTGCACCTTTCTGAAGCCTCCTGCAGCTGCAGGACAATATTGCACTTTCTTTTTTTTTGTGAAAACCAGGGATTATTTCAAAATCTTGCCTTAAAACAAGGTCTGTTTATGACTACGCAGTAGTGAAGTAAATAACTACTTCGGTTATGTTCAAATGTAGCTACTGTTTTGTCCAAATATAGCTGTTTGTCTGTAAAGATAGTGTAAAAAATAGTTTGATATTTTGTTTTGATGATGACTTGATGACATCCCTTTAAACCTTATGAGTTCATAATTATTTTTCAGTTATTTTTGGAGCCTGCAGTTGTTATTGTTTTATTATATTGTAATGCTGCTGTTAAGAACGTTTTTTATATAACGTATTTATAACTGATGGTGCTCCTGTTGCTGTTTTGTTTTAAATATTACTTAATATATACATGTTCATAGTAAATTTAATGTCAACTTATAATAAATAGCAACGGTTTGATTGCAAACTCTGGAGGTTGTGTGTGTGTGTGTTTGGGGGGGCACCCTGACCAGCCCAGCTTAGGGCACCCAAAAGCTTAGCAGCGGCCCTGGTCCGATAATTTGCTGCTAGTCTTGGAGTTACCTGTTACGTCCAAAGAGGCATATACTTTGTAGAACTGGATCGGACCGAGGTGCGTTCGCTTTCACATCTCAAGCGAACCGTACAAGGGTTCGTTTGGAGGCGAACCGAGACCAGCTGTTCAGGGAGGTCTCGGCCGGCTGATTTGGTTCACATCGAAGTGAGGTGGTTGCATTCACACCAACGCACCGAACCAAGAGACCAAACTCGTTTAGTGCGCACTAAATGCTGTTGGTGTGAAAGCACGAATAAACTGCTGAAACAGAAGTATCGTCATGTAATCCATTGATTTCAACAATGTAGCTATTATAAATAGCAACTATTTAAATTGTAACAAATAGTTAGCTATAATTTGTATTCTAAATACGTAACGCCGGTACATGTATTCCATTACTGTACATTGATGTGAGACCGGGTTGGTGGTTTGAACGTGTTGTAGTAGCAGAGAATGGCCTGCGGGGGCAGTATGTACATTGTTAAATACATGAATAGGCTTGAATTTAGTAGAAATATGGATGTTTTATATTTTTACAAAAAGGATTATGTGAACATTGCTGAATAACATTCATCATGTATATTAAATGTATTGAAGAATTTTAGCTTGACATTAACCAAGTTAAAGGACAATTAATGAACCTTACCAGACATGCAGAAGTCAATGTAGGATTTTTAATATACAGTATAAACAAAAACACTTGACAGAAGTTTAATACATGCTTTTGTAAAGGAAAGCAGAGGAAAACATTTTCCTAAATTAATCATTTCAAAATGTCCCCACCATTCAGAAAGCAAGTGAAGAGGTTTGTGTCAAACCAGTCCTCCCTGACCAGCTCTGTCCCTGACTCTAAACCCTGACTCTCAACCCTAACGCTGAACCCTCTGAGGGCAGGAAGACGCTCCTTCAGTGTAAAGGTTCAAGAAGACACTACTTCAGAGTAAAGGTTCGAACCACGGAGAAGGAAGAAGAAGGGGAAGGAGTAGAGTAGTGAGGTTAGTGACAGACGTGAGGGAAAGGCGTGTAGAAATGCACGGGTACATGTGGGGTCAATAAGATCACTCCCACTGGAGGTCATTGATCCATCAGCCTCAGACCGCTGAGCTCAGCAGGTCTTCTGGAGGACGAGGCTCAGATGAACTGAGGAGACGGTACCAGCAGGATGTCAGGATCAGGTGGGGTTCAGCTCAGGTGAGTCTGCCCCCGACCAAAAGGATCAGGTGGGGTTCAGCTCAGGTGTGTCTACGCGGGCCAAACAAGGAAATGGATTAGGTTCAATATTCAAAAGATGCAACATTATCTGAACCAAGAGACATCATTAAGGAGCAGGCAGGCTTTAGGGCGCCTTGCTCAAGGACGCATCACTGTATTCTGAGGACTTGAACCCGGCACCATTGGTCTGAGAGTTGATCCCCCCCAACCCCTTACCCAGTCCACTAGGTCCAGATAATGTAAACTTACGAGAAATCCTTGATGGTAGAGTCCTGGTCGTCCTCAGGATTTGCCTTCCAGATGTATGGCTTCTCCGTCAGTCCTCCAGATTCCTGGTCTGGTTACAAACGTAATTTGTCTCTACTGTAAGGTAACAAACACAGTAGTAATTGGGCTCTAATGTAAGGTCACAAACACAGGAGTAGTTGGGCTCTAATGTAGCAGCTGTAGTTTGTCTGGTAACCAACCACAGTAGTATGCCTTAACTTGTACTGGACAAACTAATCCTGCGTTACAACATGTCTGTTTACTTTATGCAAACTGACGAGGATCCTTGTTGGTGGAGTGATGGTCCTCCAGATTCACGCCTCCCCTACCAGCTTGCCACAGGTCCAGAAGCAGGTTCTAGTAAGAAAACGCAGAGGTAGTTTGTTAACGCATGTCAAAGAAACAGCAGTATTTTGCCCTTTAAGTCAAACATGTTAAGTAAATACAAACTTACGAGGAATCCTTGTTGGTTGATTCCTAGTCGTCCTCCAGCGTCTCAGCTCCTCCACCAGTTCTCCTCAGACAGAGTCCTGGTCTGGAACAAACAGCAGAAGTCTTGCTTCAATGTGTGGTAAAACAGATGTAGTTGTCTGGTATATTAACCAACACCGGTAGTTTGTGGTAGCAGTATTCTACGAGAAGTGGCAGTGAGTGTGATGATCACTTCAGAGTCAGGCTCCATCTACCCCACGACAGACATCAGCTCCTCCACCAGCCTCCATCAGCTCCTCCACCAGGGAGGGCCTTCAGCACGGCTCCTCCATCAGCTCCTTCAGCCATGGATTCCTGGTCTGTTACAAACCCAGTTGGTCTCAGCAGTCAATCACCTGGGGACGCAACACACTCCACCTCCTGTATCTGAGCTTCACTTACAAATGGAAGATGAATTTAAACATATTTAAACACTAAAATTAGACAACATCTGGCAACACGTCCTGGAACTTCTGTACGTCCTGGCACTTGTACATTGCACTTATTCAATGTACTTAAGTGTAGCATCTACAGTAGCTGCTATCGCTGCTTTACACAGGGAATGGGTTAGCCTAGCGATTGTAATACTTGCACTTGGTTCTATGAACGTCTTTACTGTACCGACAGCAATATATTGTTTCACTTATGACAAATGTACTTATTGTAAGTCGCTTTGGATAAAAGCGTCAGCTAAATGCCGTAAATGTAAATGTAAACATCTGCAGATTGACACGTTCAGCAATTCATCCACTATGGTCGTAGCAGCACTAGTAACAATAATGGCTCATATGACTCCTACATAACCCCGGTATGAATTAACTCAAATCACAGCTTGGCACAGATTTAAAGTCATAAGATGATCAAAACCAGACCTAAACTACCAAGGATTTTAGTGTTTAAGATGAGCTTGGTGATGGTTACCCTCTGGTCCGGTGCTGCAGGCCCCTGGTCTCCAGCCTCAGTCTCCGGTCCATCCTGGCACCACAAGCCTCCGGTCCCCAGCCTCTCAGCCTCGCCTTTCAGCTACAGCAGCAGGTTCATATCAGAATTTGCCCAACAATAAACGTATTTGACTCATCCGAAACAGATCTACACAATTAATTTAACTATTATTTTATAACTCAAGGCTAGACTGGACATGAGCATCCCATTTTGGGAATGAAGACCGAGCAGTCCACAAGTTTAAAGAAGTGGTTCAGCCCATGCATTGAGACTGACCTGAGAAGACTCTACTCACAGACCAGAGCACTGACCTGTTCTGGAGGACGTCTGGCAGGAGGTGGAGGTCTGGCTCTGGGTGAGGAGGCAGACACCTTGGGACAAACTACACATTACCTTTTTGACCTTGTACAGTTCTAGAGTTTCTTCTACTGTAACATGTGGGAACGACAGCCATTATTTTAGTTTTGATATTATCCGGTTGGTAACTCAGTACCAACGTCATTGTTTAACGTCATTCCATTGGGTAGGGTTTAACTTCTGTGGCAATTAATGACACCAGATATTTAGAACGTACAAAAGCTGAAGTAACAAACACTAAGCAGTATCGATATTAAATCAAATGTACTCGCCATATTCAGGTGCTGGGTTCCGTTGAAGAAATGCCAAATTGTCTTCCACCTTGAAATGATTTTTTAGCCTTCACTGATGGTGAGAAATGGGCCCGCAAGTAGAACGCTGTTTTGTACGCAGCGAGAGTCCCGTCAACGTGGTTAAAAGTACGGCGCAACGTCGGAAATTAACATATTGTACGATGTACGTGTCAGTATGTATTTAATATCAAACTTAAGTTGTTTAAGATAAGGGGTAACAATTCCTAATGGAAACCGACGGAAAAATAGTTTCCATTGGCAACGGCTCGGGGTTAAGCAAATACAATCCAGAACGTTCCACCAGATTCCCTCAGGTGACTCACGTCCAACTACCTGCCAGGTGGCTTCTTATGGTTGTCAAGACTACAACGTTCTATGCTAACCATTGAGAGTAAATCAAGTGACCGCACTCAGAACCTTCCACGGCGGGATGCTCAAACCGCCCGACTGGAATCCGAACATTCCGGCCGGAACCAACCAAAGAAAAAACAGAACCAGCGCCTCACCTTGAGCTGAACGGAGGATGATCCTGAAGTCCAGCGATGGTCTTCATTAAAATACAGCCAACAGACTTACCTTGATGTGATCTGTTTGTTGCTGTTGGTCATTACTACTATTCAGTGTACCTTTACATTATTATGCACCCAGTGTGTACATGTTATATCACTCAAAACCATAAGAGCTACCATGTATTACCCACAAAAACTTTAAACCTCAAATCCTTGCCTAAAAACAAAAGGAATCATTCAATACAAAACTGTCTACATTTTACAATTAACAGAACAATTATCTAGATTATTCAGGGTACAAACCATACAGAGTAAATCTAAAACAGTGAGCTCACAGAGAGCCGACCATAGCCCTGCAACGTCACCCTGACCGCCTCATCACCAACAGCATATCATGCCATCCAGCAAACACATGTACAGGTCCAGTGAGAAGTGGGCATTTGAGCGAAAGGACTGCCCATAATAAAATGAAGCCCAATTCCTGAACTATCCAACTATCTTCACAGTCTAAAGATTTACAGACTTGACATGCCATTGTGTTCTAATCACCTTTGTCTGCTACCTTGTTACTTATAAAACTCTACATCTCCATCGCTAGAGTATTTCATCCTACTCATGAGGGTGTGGTCTGAGTGAGCAGAGATGCATGCTGGGATACAGTGCTGTCTGAAGTCTTCAGTTCTATAGACACGCCCCTCAGGAGAAACCAAGTGTTTGAGAATCTGTCGTGACATCAGTTACATGAGCTGGAATATCCTTCAAGATGGCGCCAGGATTCTCAGAGGACAAAGGCCAAGAGAAAGATATGAGGGTTCTTCCTCTCAGCCAGTGGAACACAACAACGGTCTTCATCAGAGTACCATGGAACACTTTGAAACGTTCTCTTCTATACACCGTGAAGCCCCAGTGAAGGTTTCCTTACCTCCTCAGCTGAAGAGTACAACTTCAGCTTGAAGAGTGCACTACTTGGAGTTCCCAGATTGGTTCTGATTTAAGGGAACCAATCGTTCAGCTTGTCCTGTACGAAACAAATACAGTTCACCCTGAGAAGACGTGCAACTGAGAGCCAGACAAGATCCACCGGGCTCTCCATCAATCCAGACAGGTAGGAAGAGCCGCCTCACTACAGGTCTGAAGGTCATCTTGAATATCCATTGAGATCCCTTTCCAACTTCAGACTCTCCTTGTGGAATGCCTTTAGGTGTCCATCCTCCATTGATCCTGATTGGTGTAGTCCTAGTTTGAAGTCACTGATCTGAACACGCCGCTCACATCCTTTTACACTTGATTTGGATCCTCTCCTTCCTGCCCAGTGTGTTGGATATCGCTCCTCATGTCTACAGGAGGCCTCAAGCAAACGTGTGGCCGTCCATCAGCTATGATTTAGTTGACCATTCCAATATCCCAAGCCAACCACATAGACCCCCGTAAGAACATCACTGTCAAAGCAAGCAGGAGACACAAGTAGAACCCAGGACACACACATAGAACCGCATGGAGACACACGAGTAGAACCCAGGACACACACATAGAACCGCATGGAGACACACGAGTAGAACCCAGGACACACACATAGAACCGCATGCCAGGTGTGAGTGGGAGGGACACACACACACACACACACACACACACACACACCCCCCCTAGCGATGCTCAAATATCATCCATCTCATGTCAAACCCACACACGCCACTGAGCCATAAAAGGCCAAACACTCATGCAGGGTAAAAACCTCATGCCGAATAACATTCCATCATCCACCCCAGCTCTCCTGCCAGTACACCCAGAGCAGATCAATCATTGTCTCCAGAGACGTAAATTATGTACAACATTCTTCAGTGGCATCCCACATTGGTGATGGATTATGCTTGGTGCCTCCAAAATGTGTCCCAGGTTGATTCAACGTCTCTGAAGTCATGTCTTTGTAGTCCAGTGGTTTCCTGAATGAGGGGCCTTCACAGATGCAAATGGTGCAGCTTCAGTCAGCCTGAGGACAGGAAGGAGGTATTCTGTTCAGAATACCACCCAGTGGAGGGGGGTGGCTCTTGAGGAGCAGGATCCTTCTTGGAATGGCCCCGAATAAGACCTTCTTGGAAATGAAACTGTTCCTGAGGAGTCACGATGCCTGGAGGGGACTGTTGAATGTGTTCCATGGTTCTGTGTCAGACTGAAGTTGTGTTTTAGTCGTTGAGATGAGGAGCCCCCTCATCTCCCCCTGGTGTTTCTCCTTCTGAATCCCTGTCACCACTTAAAGAACATTCTAGTTCATGGAACTGACGCCACGACAGTTTATCAAACACTCGGTTTCCCCTGAGGGGGCGTGTCTACAGACCTGTAGACTTCAGACAGCTCTGTATCCCACTATGCACCTCTGCTCACTCAGACCACACCCTCATCAGTAAACCACCACTCATGTGATGAAGATGCAGAGCTCAGGAGAGTAGCTGGAAAGAAGACTGAAGACATCAGAACCCAAACCATTACCTCGGCTTACAACAATAACTTAGTACCTGTAACCATTTTAACAAACCATTACAACCAACATAAACCAAACGCCTAAGTAACCCATGATCCAAATAAACATCCTTACTCCTCAGATCAACCTAAAATACATCAATGTGCCCAAGAGTAATAAGATACTAATGACTTACAGTTCGCAGTCCATCTTCATGTTTAAGTTGGGATACTCACAGAACTGCAGGTAAATATCCATGATAGACCTTTGAAGGAACGAACAGTTTACTCATTATCCCCAAACTTGGCCACTGTCCCACAGTTCAACATCTACCATCTCCATTAAATCAGATAAATTAATGACAGTATAAAGTCAGGGCTTTTGGGATAATCCAACATTTAAATAATGATTAAGAATTAAATAATCCAGCTTTTTAATATAAATTATACAAATTATTTGACTGTCATTAGTCAAGAGTGATTTTCCTCTTACTTTAACAAGTTTGAATGTATAGTCTCTAAAATGTTACTTTCAGGTAGAATCATTATTTAAATTTGAAATGAGATTTAAACCACCACAATCCCCGATTTCCTTCACACATTATCAGTGATTTATATTCAACATACAACTCAACGCAGTTGTGCTTTGCTACACATTTCTACTCACATCAGGTCCAGATGAGATGCTCCTCTTTACTTCAAAAAGTGTTTAACCTGTGAAACAGGAAGAGATGACAAATAAGTCACAACAAAGCTCAACAGAACATTACACACACATTCTGGTTTCTGGGAACACAACAACATACCGCATTTGGGAGACACTACACTGCCAAACAGTGGAGGACACCAACGTACTGTCAGGTTCCCTTTTAAGTGAAACGCACCAGATGCAACCAATTAACGAATTAAGAAAACCACTTGCCGCGCAAGCTGCGGCAGGTGAGCTAATTAGTAAAACTCAACGCAGGTTTGGCGCCCTCTGGTCACCTTGGTAACAGTGAGAGTCTATTCCAGCTCTGTATTCGATCTTAAATGACCTCCCTCATTTTAATTAAAGGCATGAGTCTGATATGGCTGATTTAGATTCATACTTCAAAACGAAGAAAGTCTTCATTCAATTCACCTGACTGTGTGTGTGTGTGTGTGTGTGTGTGTGTGTGTGTGTGTGTGTGTGTTACTACTGTTTGATGTCAAGTTGGTGAAAAGGAAGTCACGTGTGATCTTAAGTCCCTGTGTGTGTAGTGAGAAAATGTGGACAGCAGAGGGCGATGTTTCCACACGAGAACATCTGCTCTCTGCAAGCTCTGGGAGCAGGGATGCGGGAAGTCAGTCCGAGGGGGGAGTGCTGAGAGAGAATATAAAATGACGTCATAATAAATGCTGCGCAACATCCATTACTGGTGTGTAAAAAGACTAACTCTGCCAACCAGCCACTGTTATTCACAAACGTTAGCAAGTAAACAATGTGGAAATTAGAGTCAACTCGGCTGATACTGTGCTGAATTTCACACACTAACAACATGCCGATAGGTCCGGGATTATACACAGCGTTATAACAAGGATTCAGGAGGTTATTTCTAAAGGTTTACAAAGGAAAGTGACAATATAAGAAAGCCTTCATTTTCATCCAGAGTTACGAGTTGTCTGATATGAGGAAAGTGACGGTTTCTCCGTCAAGTGAACCGTCCGTCATTGCTCTTTTTTTGCCAACCAGTCTGTCCAAAACTCTGCGCAGTCATATGCTCCTTACCTACTGCTTGTGACATAAGCACATTAATTGGGGTCCTTTTCAATGCCGCCAGCTTGCTTGTGGCTTCTGTATGGAAACGAGATTTTTCATGCTCCCAAAACTTTTCACCTGCCTTTTGCCAATTGCCAAACCCTCCTTTAATGAAGTTGCCAGCATTAATTATCCCGTCTGCCCTGACAAGCTTTTTCTCTATTGCAGAGCAGCACACGAAGCATAACGCGTGTCGGTTTCCCTCACGTAGTGTAGCCACGTCCACCGGCCAAACCAACCAACCTTAAATGACCGGCTAAAGTTCTCAAATGCCGATCGCCTGACTGGGAAGTGAAACTCCTTTGGCTGGCAGGGCTCTTCACCAACAGAATAACTAGTTGTTACGACTGCCGGCAGTTGCACGTTAGCCAAAGCCAAGATATTAGGATCGACTGGAGGGGGGTTAGCGTCATTGTGGCCGGCGCAGTCGATATTAGGCTCGACCAGAGGGCGGGGGCTAGCAATAGCACCATTGTTGCCAGCGCCGTCTTGCAGCAATAGCGTCTGTGAACATGAAATCTCTTCCTCAGGGGTTCTGGGGAGACAGCGGGCTGCTGACAGGGAATCGGATGACTGGCTGCTGTTTTGATGAAGTTTTGCTTTCTTCGGGCAAAAAAAATCTGATATACATCTTTTCTGCGACATGTTGCTCTTGTAACAAGCTTGACTTTTTGAATTTTCCCGCCGCGCATAGCATTGTTCTGCGTTGTGCGTCATAGCCTACATCAGCCTACACAGACAATGTTCTAGATAAAATGAAATGATAATATGATAAATATCATAAAAAGGGTTGATGTCAATAATTTAATGAAAATTCATGTATGATAAAATGATACAAAAAAAAAAAAAGTGTTGATTTGTTCAGAAAGCTTTCTCACTTGCAGTTACAGCCAGGGGCCGCCAGGGGGGGGGGCTGCAGCACCCTAAGCACCCCCACTTCCCACGACCCTGTCTAGGAGATACCGTCTCCATAGCAACCGTAACTTGGCAGCATCCTGAACGGCCCTTTGAGGAGTGGGAAGGAAGCCTTCATCAAAGAGACCAGAGAGACTCATTCACTGGTTAAACTGGAGTCATCGCACACCACCACACATGTCACATGGGGCTCCAGGTGGGAGGTCAGAGGTCAGAACATGTCCTTCCTGTATCTGTGGATCAGCTCTGAGACGTCCTCCTTACACACCATCACCCAGCCGTCCGCCTTCATGTGGTACAGTACACACACACACACACACACACACACACACAACAACACACACACCATACAGACATACACCAATACACCATATAGATTCACACCATATGCACGCACACACCACAGATACACACATACAGATTTACACACAATATCTATACACACAACACATAGATACAAATATATATATATTTATTTATTTTGAACCAAAAATAATATTCGGGGCTATTAAATAACATCAGAATAAAACAGCATAGTGACGCCACTGGTCAATGCATTGTGTGTGTGTGTGTGTGTGTGTGTGTGTGTGTGTGTGTGTGTGTGTGTGTGTGTGTGTGTGTGTGTGTGTACCAGGGCGCACATTTGGGTGGGCTGAGGCCACCCTTGCCCCTGGCTACCGCCGGCCCTGCTATAGACCTGAATCCAGCCCCTATGGCCCCCTGGTGGGGGGCCCGGAGCCTCGCCGACCCAGCCACTACACCTTGGGGACCAGGACTCCGGAGCTGGCCCTCCCGCTGGGCCTGGACGTGAGTCTCTTCTGACGAGGTCGCTGCTTTTACCGCGTTCTCCGAGTCTGCTTCATCCGTCATGTGCTGCGCGCGGAACACGTCCGTCGGCCCAGGTGAAAACAAGGCGCGTTTTACGCGCCTTGTTTTCACGGGTCCGTGCCCTTACGTCATCTAGCTCCATTCAGACTTTTCTTTCACTTTCTCCCAACTCCAGTTTAGAATCAGTAGGGAGCGTGTCGCACGCGAGTTGATGAATGCGTTAAGAGTGTCCACTAGACCGCTAGAGATCCACTAGATTACACCCACTGCTGGTCCTCCACCAACACCAACCACCATAGCGGACCTCAGTCCTCACCAACCCATTTATACAACAGCAATTACTAGTAACTCACCCATATCAGGATGCCCGCCCTCGACCACGCCCCGCCCCCCTTTGGTCACTGGGCCTAATGGCCTCTCACTGGGACAGCACCAGCCCCCCGTCGTCCACCAGAGGGCGCCTGTACCTTTGGTTTCTCCACCACTCTCCCGACTAGCAGAACCTGCTCCTGAAAACAACAAGCAGAGTGATATTAGCGCTGATTTAAATAATAAACAACATAAACTGTTCACCTTTACTGCCCAAATTCATTCTCATCCTCACCCACCCCCTCCAATCACTGTTTTAGATGCAAAAAAAGTCTCCCCTTATCGTCTTTATTTTATTTACATTTGCATAAATTATCACAGGTATTTCTTTTGATTATAGTTTTTTTGTTTAAAGGTTGCAAAAGTTACAGGTCCATCTTTAGTTGCTTATGCCCGTGCCTATTTTCACTTGTACCACCAGATGGGGTGAAGGGACTGATCCTCTATCCATTTACATTTACATTTAGGGCATTTAGCAGACGCTTTTATCCAAAGCGACTTACAATAAGTGCATTTGTTACAATAATTACATTTGTGATAAGAAGTGAAACAATATATCGCTGTCGGTACAGTAAAGATGTTCATAGAACCAAGTGCAAGTATTGCAATCGCTAGGCTAACCCGATCAAGTTCTACAAAGTATATGCCTCTTTGGACGTAACAGGTAACTCCAAGACTAGCAGCAAATTATCGGACCAGGGCCGCTGCTAAGCTTTTGGGTGCCCTAAGCTGGGCTGGTCAGGGTGCCCCCCCAAACACACACACACACAACCTCCAGAGTTTGCAATCAAACCGTTGCTATTTATTATAAGTTGACATTAAATATACTATGAACATGTATATATTAAGTAATATTTAAAACAAAACAGCAACAGGAGCACCATCAGTAATAAATACGTTATATAAAAAACGTTCTTAACAGCAGCATTACAATATAATAAAACAATAACAACTGCAGGCTCCAAAAATAACTGAAAAATAATTATGAACTCAAATAAGGTTTAAAGGGATGTCATCAAGTCATCATCAAAACAAAATATCAAACTATTTTTCACACTATCTTTACAGACAAACAGCTATATTTGGACAAAACAGTAGCTACATTTGAACATAACCGAAGTAGTTATTTACTTCACTACTGCGTAGTCATAAACAGACCTTGTTTTAAGGCAAGATTTTGAAATAATCCCTGGTTTTCACATAAAAAAAGAAAGTGCAATATTGTCCTGCACCTGCAGGAGGCTTCAGAAAGGTGCACGGCGACTTTTCCTGGCAGCAAAATCACTAATCAAGTCATCGTATGACATGCTATGTGCCACTTCTGCATTGATGCTGATGACAGCAAGGCCACGTAAGCGTTCTTGTGCCATTGTTGACCGTAGGTAGGTTTTGATAAGTTTCAGTTTCGAAAAACTGTGGTCAGCAGAAGCAACGGTGACTGGAAGAGTCAAAGAAATCCTTAAAGCAATCCATAGGTTTGGATACACTTCTTGCAGGTTACTGTCATGAAGAATGGTCAGCATCTCCATGGCAGTCGTCTTTGATGGCAGTTGAGGGAGCTTGATCAACTCCTGCATCATCTCCAGTCCATCAACATCAGCTTCGCCTTTATCTGTGAGAGCCTTCTCCACATCGAGACAGTGTTTGCGCAGGTCCCCCTTGGATATCCCATGTACTTTTTGAAAGTCAAGTAACACTCCAAATGTGTGTCTCACCTGGCTCAGGGTCTCAAACCGCTCCTGCAGCGACGTCAGAGCGGAGTCCACAACTCGGTTGAAAAATTCAACTTCAAGCCTCTTCTTTGCATCACTGAAGGGCTCGTCAGGAGCTTCGTAGCCGAACTGCGTTTTTGTGCTTCTCAACTGCTTCTGTTTGAGCTCGGGTTCGAGGTTTAGAGCCTCACACAGCTCCTTGGCAGTTGCTATGGCCTCAGAAAACCCAGACTGCCCGTATTTTGTAAGGGAGGCTTTAGCAGTCTCAATGAGCCCGGCTGCAACGTCAAGCTGCATTGATGAGGACTGCAGCAGCTTGTTCACCTGGTTGGTGACTGAAAGAACTTCAGCCCAAACAATGGTGCAGATCAGAAATCTGAACGAGCCAACCTCTTCTGCCAGGCTTTGAGCCTCTGACCTTGCAACAGGTTCAGTGACAGCTTGTCTTGCTTCCAAGAGAGCTTCTCGGACTTCTTTAACTTGACTTCTGACAGCTATAACACTCTGAAGCCTACTCTCCCATCTTACATCACTCAGTCAACGTGACATGTTTGAGTAAAATGTCCCACCGCTGTGCGCTTGCTGAGAAAAAACAAAACAGGCTCTGAAGGTATCCAAAATAGCCAATAGCATCCGTAGATGACCTAGCAGCATCTGATATGACCAGATTCATCGTATGTGCAGCACAAGGGACAAAGACTGCCCTTGAATTCAGTTGTAGCAGTCTGGTCTGCACTCCTTGTCTCTTTCCCTTCATATTTGCTCCATTATCATATGACTGTCCTCTGCAATCGTCGAAGGAAATGCCGAGTTCCGTCAACTTTTCCAGAACAACATTTGACAGACTGAGGCCTGTCCTTTCCACCACGTTCAAATATCCAAGGAAGTATTCTTTGATGTCTGGCTTAGGCACCAATTCAACAATGCGCACAACAAGTGACATTTGTTCCTTGTGGCTGATGTCTGGGGTGCAGTCAAGGATGATGGCATAATATTTTGCTTCTTGGATTTTTTTCACAATGGCTCGAACTGTGTGGGAGGAGACAATCTCTATTATTTCATTTTGAGTCTGTTGTCCAAGATAGTGCGTTCTGGAAGCCTCGTCTTTTATTTTGGCCACATGTCTCTCTGTAACTGGATCAAATTCAGCCAGCAGCTCCACCTCTTTGAGAAAATTGCCATTATCTTGTTCATATAGACTTTGCGAAGAGCCCCTAAAAGCCAAATTTCTGGTGGCTAGAGACAGGGTTATTGAGAACAAGCGTTTCAGGACATCTCGCCATCTTTTCTTCTCTGTCTCAATTAAGGCCAGCTCCTGCTGATCTATAGCTAGATTGTTCTTCAGTCGCATATCCAGTTCCTTCCATTTCACCATGCACTTGGTATGGTCTGGACTACCTTCATGGCCATAGCTTTTTTCTGTCAGCTTTATACTCTTTGACCCAAACAGCTCGCATGCAAAACAGAACACAGTATTGTTCTTTGGAGAGTAGACAAGCCAGCTCCTTTGGATTTTTTCTTTATTAGAAAGGGATTTCAATTGGAGGTTTGGGTGAAATACCCTCCCATCCACCCTTGGAAAAGAAAATTCTGCTGGAACTTTAAATGGTCCTCTTCTAACAATCTCTACCCTGTCAGTATCTGAAATATGTGGGGGTCTGTTGGAGATGGCACATTTGTCTCTTCATCATCTGCTGGAAGGCTTTCTGTGATGGGTGTGGATACAGTACCTTCTGAGGGTACAGTTGTGTGTTGTGTCTGTGTACCGGAACTTGAGGATGGTTCCTCACAGCTTTGTACTGAACTTGAGCCTTCAGACATGGTGGACGGTTGCTGGAGTTGTTCAGTATGCTGGAGTTGTTGGTTGCTTGTGGATGGTTGCTTATCATCTGAATTTTCCTCCTGGCTAAGTGTGGCGCCTTGAACATATTTTAGCATTGACCCTGTGAATATTTTTGAAATACAAAAAAATGTGATTAGCAAAAGCTAAATAAAATAACCAAAACATTAGGATTTTCTGATGACAAAAATATCATGTCGCACTACTGTTTATAATACGATAAAAAGTCACTAAAAAAACACCATATTATGTGTAATTGTGGCATACAGAGCCATCAGTGGGTTAATATACCTACATTATTATTATTATTTACATGTTTAATATGATTTCCATTTAGCACAGCTCATGTTCAGACTGTGGTAAAAATTGTCTGTGTGTTTATGGTGAGAAAAGAGTGGTTTATTGTCTGAAAAATGTAGTTTCCTAGCAGTATGCAGTACCTAACTCCGACTCGCTACACGGTGTGTTCAGGAATAAGGAAGTCACGCGTGAATCTGTTCAGTGAATGAGAACACACACTTGAGTCTGAAGTTAATAGGTGTGTGTGGCGAACTGTGGTGATAAAATTCCTATTTTTGCTCTTTGCAGGTAAGAAGGGAGAGTTAGAACTGTGTAACGAGTGGGTGAATGTGTTATGTGCTGGTTTATTATCCCGTTCGGACGTTATGTATTGTTGTTATAGACGTTACTCAGCCAATGTACCGTACGGAAAATGGCTAGCCTGTAGTTAGCACTGGTAGCGTAGTTACCGCGAGCAACAGGAAAACTATGAGCCGGTCAGCCCGGACTGCTCGTGTAGTTCATAAATAAATACATAAATAGGTTAAAATAGATACATGATGAAACTGGTTAAGAATAGTGATACAGCAGTCACATGATTTATTGTTTTGAATGTTGGTACAGATGTTCATGATTTTTCTGTGTTAAAACAGTGAATCTGTTCAGTGAATGAGAACACACACTTGAGTCTGAAGTTAATAGGTGTGTGTGGCGAACTGTGGTGATAAAATACCTACTTTTGCTCTTTGCAGAACAAAATAAACAACTTTCAAATTAAATGTGTAGTGGAGGGTCGCTTCACTCTGCACCACGCTACATATTTTGGTAGCAGAGGATGGTTGATTCAGCCCACGGCCCAGTCGCATAGGAGCATAGACGGACAGAGCAGAGGAGGACCATGGAGAAAGAAAGGGACGAAGTAAGCAGGATACTGCTGACGCTGGAGGAGAAGGAGCTCATTACCCTGTGTGAGCATCTAAAGTGTAACGCACCTGTTGGGGGGTTTGCCAGCAAAACAAGACGCACCCTCCTCAGGTTGGTGGAGACGACTTTAGATGAAATCGAGGAGGGTGAAGAGTCTGAGTCATATCAGCAGTGTCTGCAGAATATACTGTCCTACCAGGTCCCTCTGAAGCCCGCACCGGAGGAAACTGAGGCTGAGATTGTAGTTCCAGAGACAAGTGAGTTAGAGAAGCTAAAAATACAGTACCAGAAGTTACGGCAGCAGATGGCAGAGGAAATCGGGGCGTTGGAGGAAAAGATCCAGCGGAAGACACAAGCAGCAGGAGGAGACACTGCGCCTGCCATCGGGACTGCAAAGGAAGAGGACACAAGGACTGCCACCACAGCACCAACCAGACTGCCCGAGGTGACGCTGAGGCGGGAGTTCCGGATCATTGGGCAGATTGGTGAAGTTGGGCAAAAAGAAAAATTGTCCTACACAAGCCTCATCAACCAGATCGAGTCTGGACAGCGGAAAGGACATGGAGAAGCGGAGATCATTGAAGCAGTCACACGTGCGGTGAGTCCAGGTCTTCATCTGCGGGAGATGTTGGAAATAAAGTGAGAGCTGACGCTGCACACCCTCAAGACCATACTCAAGGGTCACTACAAAGTGGACTCCTCCTCCGACTTACTGCATCGTCTGATGAACATGACACAAGATCCAAAAGAGTCAGCACAGAATTTCTTATTCAGAGCAATAGAACTGAAAGAGAAATTAATGAGAAAATCTAGTGATGAGGATGCAGGTGAGGAAGGTGAGCAGTTTAGGCCAGGGCTAATTCAGAGAAAAGTCCTCCGCTCCATAGAGACTGGTCTTTACAGTGATGCGGTTAAGTTCCAGCTAAAGCCGTATCTCAGTGACCGTACTGTCACTGATGAGGTGTTAATTGAGCGAATCAGTGAGGCTGCAAATTTAGAACAGGAGAAACAGCAAAAACTGAGAAAGACAGTCATAAACAAGCCCCCAAAAGTCAGTGAAGTGCAGGCGGAGGTGTATCCACCTGACGCCTCAGCGACAGCAGTTGACACTGTTACTTACCGTGAAGCAGAGGGAAAGAGTAAGAAAAGTCAGGGACCCAAAACAGAGACAGACCCAATAGAAGCGCTCAAAGCTGAGGTTCTAGAAATTAAAAAGTTGATGTTACAGACAGTGGAGGCCACACAAGCTAGACCGACAGAGAAAACGTTCACACCCAGCCGTAGTCGGCCCAGGGGTTGTAGGGCGTGTCAGGAAGCTCAGATAGGTGACTCCTGTAGACATTGCTTTAAGTGTGGGCAAGAGGGGCATCTCTCCAGAGGATGTCGGCGGACCAGAGAGCCGCAGGGAAACAGGACCGGGCTGCCGAGCCGGGACCCTCGGTAGCCCGTGAATCATCCAGTCTCAACCTGCAGCAACCTGTTCCCCTTCCAGCGGCGCCTCACATCTCATCAGTCAACTACCTCCCACCACGACGCAAAGAAAGACTCATCAAGTTGATTACAAAGAGACACACTGTCCATTGCACACTGGACACGGTTCCAGTAGTAACATAATGGGACTCAGGCGCTCAGGCGACCATCATTAATGAAGAGTGGAGAAAGCTGCACTTACCACACAGCACGGTGCGACCTATCAGTGAACTGTTAGGCTCAGACATTTTATTGGGTGTGGCAGCCAACCAGACTGAGATCCCCTTCATGGGCTGGGTGGAGGTAGACTTTAGACTAGGGAAAGAAGCTGCCTTGACAAAGCCACTTCTAGTCCCTATTTAGTGTCAAGTGACCCACACGTAGCAGTAGAGCCCATAATTGGCTACAATGTGATAGAAGAAATAACGGGAGAGGGTTGTCAGACAACAAAGACAGAGATCATCCATACTGTGTGTCAAGCCTTCCAGATAACAGTCAAGACAGCACAAGCAGTGCTGCAGCTTATCCATGCCCCTGTTAGCGAGGAAGATGTAGGAATTATACACACAGGAAAAAGAACACTTAACGTAGGAGCTGAACAGGTCACCACAGTGTATGTTAACGTCAACACTGGGGCTCAGTATCATGGCCAAGACCTGCTTCTAGTCCCAAGTGAAGAGCCGACATTGCCAGAGGGGGTAGTGATAGAGGAGGGTCTAGTCAGTGTCCCCAGTAACAGGTCAGGTTACGTGCCAGTCCCCATCGCCAACACAAACAAACACAGTGTAACCCTGGCCCAGCGCACTGTTTTTGGTCACCTGCAAACAGTCAAAACTGCCTATGCAGCTAGTGTTGAGCAGATGAACAGAGGAGAGGGATTAAAGCCACCAACTAACACATCACTCCCAGGCGGTGACAACTCAAAGAAACATAAACCTGCCTGGTGGGACCCTCCGATCGACCTCAGTCACCTGAACGAGGAGCAAAGGAGGATCACAAAGCAGCTGCTGAGAGAGGAGTGTCACGCGTTCGCGTACGATGATGATGACATCGGCTCAATCCCCTCACTGAAACTCCACATCACCCTGCATGACACTACTCCAGTAAGAAAAACATACATGGTAGTCCCAAAGCCATTACACCAGGAGGTGAAAGAGTATATCCAGGACCGGTTGAATCGGGACTGGATTACTCCTTCACGCTCTCCGTACGCCTCACCGGTCGTGTGCGTACGAAAGAAGGATGTGGAGGACTTTAAGACTGTGTTGTGACTACAGAGAGCTGAACAAAAAGTCAGTCCCTGATCGTCACCCTATACCCAGAATCCAGGACATGCTGGACTCCCTCACTGGCAGCTCCTGGTTCTCCGTACTGGACCAGGGGAAGGCTTATCACCAGGGGTTCCTGGACAAGGAAAGCCAGCCCCTGACCGCTTTCATAACCCCCTGGGGCCTGTACCAGTGGGTCCGAATCCCGTTCGGGTTGAGTGCGGCGCCCGCGGAATTCCAGAGGAACATGGAAGACTGTTTGCGTGATTTGAGAGATATCATGTGTCAACCGTATCTGGACGACAATCTGGTCCACAGCCCAAGCTTTGAGGACCACATTGAGCACCTGAGAACTGTGTTGCAGAGATATCAGGAGCAAGGGGTTAAGCTCAGCCCCCGCAAGTGTGAGGTGTTAAAGAGGAAGGTGAGATTTCTGGGACGGCTGGTGTCGGGACAAGGCTACACTATGGACCCATCTGAGGTGGCCCCAGTCCAAGCCTTAAAGGAGAAAGCGCCGACGACAGTGGGAGAGCTGAGAAGAGTAATGGGATTCCTCTCATACTACCGAACATACATCCCAAACTTCTCCAGGATAGCCCAGCCTCTCTACCAGCTGCTCTCAACACCACCTGATCAAATGAAAAGAGAGAAGGTCAGGGCCACAACCAGGAAGAAAGGTAACCTCCCACCTAACACTCCGATACAGTGGACAAATAACCACCAAAAGACATTGAACTCTCTCATAGACAAGCTGATAGAGCCTCCCATTCTGGGGTACCCAGACATGACTCAACCATTCGTCCTCCACACAGACGCATCCCAGGAGGGATTGGGAGCAGTGCTCTATCAGAGACAGAACGGCAAGATGGTAGTTATAGGCTATGGGTCCAGGACTCTAACACCACCTGAGAAGAACTATCACATGCACTCGGGAAAATTAGAGTTTCTAGCACTAAAATGGGCGATATGTGAACGTTTTCGGGATTATCTTTATCATGCCCCACACCTTGTGGTATAAACAGATAACAATCCCTTAACCTATATCCTCTCAACAGCTAAGCTTAACGCTACGGGTCATAGGTGGTTGGGTGAGTTATCCGAGTTTGACTTTTCCATTAAGTATCGGCCGGGAAAAAGCAACGCTGATGCGGATGGCCTATCCCGCATGCCATTAGACATAAATGTGTTCATGACACAGTGTACAGAGGAGGTGGGTCAGGAAGTGTTCAGTGCAGCAGTGCAGGGAGTCAGTGTGCAGGGAGACACTCCCCCAGTCTGGGTAGCAACAGTCCCCATAGAAACACTAGACTTAGTGAGAGATGCGAGTGCACACCCGCGAACCAAGTCCCTGACACCAGAACACATACGAGACAGTCAGGAAAGAGATCCTGTCATAGGCCAAGTTCTGCATTATAAGAGGAACAATCAGCACCCATCCAGGAGAGCTCTTAAAGCAGAACCGGCGGACGTCAGAGTATTAATGAGACAGTGGGCAAAGTTGTATGTCAATGAGGATGGAATTCACTTTAGGAAAGCAGGAGATAAACAACAGCTTATCCTCCCAAAAGAGCATCATCAAACAGTCTTCCACGAGCTTCACAGAGAAATGGGACATCTCGGGGTCGAGAGAACTTTGAACCTGATCCAAGATCGATTCTACTGGGCCCGTATGTACTCTGACATAGAACACTTTGTCACACAAGAGTGTGAGTGTCTCAAGGCAAAGCGACCTCACAAAGCAACCAGGGCTCCCATGACAACCATTGTCACAACACGCCCAGGTGAGCTTGTATGCATTGACTTTTTACACTTAGAGACATGCAAACAGGGGTTTAAGTACATTCTTATTGTGATTGATCATTTCACTGGTTTCGCCCAAGCCTACGCCACGAAAAATAAGTCTGCTAAAACTGTTGTTGACAAACTATTCAATGACTTTGCACTCCGCGTTGGATTCCCAGAGAGAATTCACCACGACATGGGGCGAGAGTTTGACAACCAGCTGATGGACCAACTACAGAGGAGCTGTGACGTACGGGGATCCCACACAACATGTCACCACCCCCAAGGCAACGGGAAGTGTGAGCGGTTCAATAGAACTATTTTATCCATGCTCCGCACCCTCACAAGTGAACAGAAGACTGACTGGAAGAGCTCATTGACAAAACTGGTGCACGCGTACAACTGCACCCGCAGTGGGGTCACAGGATTCTCTCCCTACTATTTGCTCTACGGAAGATCACTTGCTTGCCTGTAGACCTGCTTTTCAACCTACAGCCCAGAGAGGCAAAAGAGACTTACACTGAGTATGTACAGAACTGGCAAAACCGAATGCGACAAGCCTATGAGATCGCCTCCAAAACAGCGGCCCGAGAAGCTCTACGAGGAAAGAAAGGCTATGACAAAAGAGCACATGGAGCCGACCTACAGCCTGGTGGACGGGTGCTTGTGCGTAACCTGTCAGAGAGGGGCGGCCCTGGTAAGCTCAGTCCTATTGGGAAACTAAAGTGCATGTGGTGGTGAAGAGAAGGAGCAGTGACAGCCCGGTGTATGAAGTAGCACCAGACGGAGGAGGTAAGAGCCGTGTGTTGCACAGAAACCTCCTACTCCCATGTGACAGTCTGCCCTTGGGGAAACCGGAACCTGCCCCTGCAACACAAGAGAGGAAAATACGGACACGGACAAGAACAAGACAACGACAAAGGAACGAATCAGAGGAGAACTCAGACAGTGAAAGCAGTGATGAAGTGGAGCTGGTGTGCCGTTTCCCAGACGACCAAGAACTAAGTCAGAGAGCTGCAGACTTGAATCCAGAGGCAGAGCCATTTGCACCAGCTCTGACGATGCAAGACGGAGCACCAGATCTGGAAGATGCAACGGTTGCTCAAGAGGAGACAGAGACTGACGACAGAGGCATCGCAGCTGATGGAGACGGTGAGAACGACGCAGAGCCTGGGGAAGGTCTACAAGAGTC
>NC_136947.1:23227912-23232912 GCF_949987615.1 Pollachius pollachius | reverse complement strand
CCCTATTAACACGACTTAATGCATTCATCAGTACATAATACAACTCACCTTTTGAAATACACCACTCTGAATTCCACACAACTCACGACCACATACATTGGACAGTAGACACCACATCACACATACTACAACATCGGCTGACTCAGTTAATCTTCGGGCGGGGGCTACGTCCCAACAGGGACCGCCCATCCCCAGGAATCTAACATTCTAAACCGATCCACCGTCTTCCATCTGTCAGGAACGGAGACTCAGCTGCTGCAGAGGGGCCTTAGTTTCATCCCCACCCCCCGTCCACCATTACAACCGGTCACTTAAATGATTAGAACCCTTCCATGGCCGGGCGCGGCCCGCCCCTGCCCTAACCTTAACCCCTGGTCACCCACTCCGTCTCACCTTAACCCCTCGTCACCCACTCCGTCTCACCTTAACCACTCGTCACCCACTCCGTCTCACCTTAACCCCTCGTCACCCACTCCGTCTCACCTTAACCCCTCGTCACCCACTCCGTCTCACCTTAACCCCTCGTCACCCACTCCGTCTCACCTTAACCCCTCGTCACCCACTCCGTCTCACCTTAACCCCTCGTCACCCACTCCGTCTCACCTTAACCCCTGGTCACCCACTCCGTCTCACCTTAACCCCTCGTCACCCACTCCGTCTCACCTTAACCCGCCTGTGGCCTCCACTGCGGACCCCCACCACCTCCCTAACCCTAACCAGCTTCCCTCCTCTACGCCTCACCTTAACCGGCTCCCCTCCCACACTGGAGGGGCCGACTTAGGGTCCGCCCCCGTCCACAGGCCTGCTGAGGGGGGCCCCCACTAGGAGGGCCTGGATCCCTGAGTCAGGTGGTCTTCCCCAACAGGTTCCCTGAGGGGACCCCTGACATCAGGAGCGGAGACGATCAGGGGGGTCAGCCACACACACACATCATACCCCTCATCAGCACATTGACACATAACATTACACACACTCCAAACTGAAACACGCATTCACACGCGCACAACACAACAATCCCACACTCCAGAATATTAGAATATTACAGATATTAGAAGCCCCCCCTCTCCACATCAAAGCCACTTTCAGCAGCTGGCGGTCTTCAGGAACCGGCACGCCTCCAACTCCAGCCCTGTTCCGCAAAAACTCACCATACTGGACAAAAACATCATCTACGCCATCACATGCTCCGAATGTCACATCATTTATGTCAGCGAAACAAAGCCCAGGATACTCACCAGACTTAAACAGCACTTATATACTATACACATAGGCACACTCAACACTCAAACGGTCCAACACTTCCAAACACACCCCATCACCTCACTATTCATCACCGGGCTGGAGATGAAGGCGTGCTGGTGGGACAGACAGAGGAAGGCGGCGGAGCATAGGTGGATAGCCAAGCTTAGGACCCTTCCCCCCTTGGGCCTGAACATCAGGGAGTAGGGGCCGCGCTGGGACGCTGCTGGGGGCGCTGGGGGGTCCTGGGACTCCTCCTTGGGGGTTCCCTGCATGGCGTCGGGTCCACTGTGTGTTTTAATATGTTGCATGTTTTTATCTTTACTGTGTGCTTCCTTTGCGTCATTATTTAACTGAGGCCTTCCACCTCTTTCACTCCCCCATTTATTACAATGGAGGCTTCTTTTATGTGAAAGGATGGTATGAATGTGTGAATGGTTTTTGAATGTGTGAATGAGCACTTATTTTTCCCTGTGTGTTTTAAATACTTCTTGCATGCTTTTACCATGTTTTTATAGATATGTATATTTGTAAATTGTTACATTAAAGGGGTTCCTGTATTTTTCACCCATGAATTCCTCAGATTGCAGTGTGTGTAACGTGAGCGTTTGGCTGAACCCAAGTGCACAGACGGGCGAAGAGCGTGGAACAGTGTCAATCGTTTATTCGGATTCAGGATCGGCAGGCAGGATAGTCAGACAGGCGGGGATCAGGAGCAGGCTGGATAGTCAGACAGGCGAGGATCAGAGAGCAGGCAGGATAGGTGGTAGGTCAGGATTCGAATCGCGGGAAGGCACTGTGAAACACAAGAGACAATCTGACAGGGAATGTTTGGGAGGAAAGGACTGATATAGGGGAAACACAGGTGAAGGTGGTTGGGTTAATTGGGAGTGATCAGGGTGGCAGGCAGGTGAATGGGAAAACCAGGGGCGGATCATGACAGTGTGCTCCTTTTTATTCCTATATTTTGTATTCATGTGCAAGATTTACTATTTATGAGAGAATGTGTATGGATGAGTCTGTATGCGTGGATAAATGTGTTTGTGTGTGTCTCTCTCTCTACACATATGTTTATATATGTGTATATAAATATATATATATATATATTTTTGTGTATGTGTGTGTGTGTGTATGTGTGTGTGTGTGTGTGTGTGTGTGTGTGTGTGTACTGTACCACATGAAGGCGGACGGCTGGGTGAAGGTGTATAAGGAGGACGTCTCAGAGCTGATCCACAGATACAGGAAGGACATGTTCTGACCTCTGACCTCCCACCTGGAGCCCCGTGTGACCCGGCCAGAGGACGGGCTCTGACCTCTGACCTCCCACCTGGAGCCCCATGTGACCCGGCCAGAGGACGGGCTCTGACCTCTGACCTCCCACCTGGAGCCCAATGTGACCCGGCCAGAGGACGGGCTCTGACCTCTGACCTCCCCCCTGGAGCCCCATGTGACCCGGCCAGAGGACGGCCCTGACCTCTGACCTCCCACCTGTAGCCCCATGTGACCCGGCCAGAGGACGGGCCCTGACCTCTCACCTGGAGCCCCATCTGACCAGGCCAGAGGACGGGCCCTGACCTCTGACCTCCCACCTGGAGCCCCATTTGACCCGGCCAGAGGACGGGCTCTGACCTCTGACCTCCCACCTGGAGCCCCATGTGACCCGGCCAGAGGACGGGCTCTGACCTCTGACATCCCACCTGGAGCCCCATGTGACCCGGCCAGAGGACAGGCTCTGACCTCTGACCTCCGACCTAGAGCCCCATGTGACCCGGCCAGAGGACGGGCTCTGACCTCTGACCTCCGACCTGGAGCTCCATGTGACCCGGCCAGAGGACGGGCTCTGACCTCTGACCTCCCCCCTGTAGCCCCATGTGACCCGGCCAGAGGACGGGCTCCTGATCAACTCTCATCATCACATCACTCATGATCACCGAGCGTCGTGTCCAGGAATGTTTTAATAAAGCGCTGAGAGAAGAACGCTGGGACTCCTGTGAGCTCATTACACCAAACATACCCAACGCCTTTAGTTTCAGGACGTTTTCATCTACAAGCTTCAGTTAAAACCCCTAAACAGCGTCGCTCTGGTACATTGGAACTCCCCTGAAAAGGTGATGAGTGATTAGTGACTTTTCCTTTGTTTTTCCTGACCTTCCAAGCCCTCTAAGACAGACTTCCAGTGGTGGCGTCAGATAAAACATGAAGTCTTGGATAAAGTGAAGAGAAGATTCAGTGAAGCCTGTTAAATGTGCATCCGAAAAGTTTATACACACAATTTCAATGTGTTTGAATCACACATTATAGCCAAGCTTGTGTTGTTAGTGTAGGATCAATAGGTCGATTAGTGAAGCTCCAGATTGACAGATTGAGGGAGACGGGGGGGGGAGACGGGGGGGAGAGGGAGACGGGGGGAGAGGGAGACGGGGGGGAGGGAGACGGGGGGGGAGAGGGAGACGGGGGGGAGAGGGAGACGGGGGGGAGAGGGAGACGGGGGGGGAGAGGGAGACGGGGGGGAGGGAGACGGGGGGGAGAGGGAGAGGGGGGGGAGGAGAGGGAGACGGGGGGGAGAGGGAGACGGGGGGGAGAGGGAGACGGGGGGGAGAGGGAGACAGGGGGGAGAGGGAGATGGGGGGGAGAGGGAGACGGGGGGGGAGAGGGAGACGGGGGGAGGGAGACGGGGGGGAGGGAGACGGGGGGGAGAGGGAGAGGGGGGGGAGGAGAGGGAGACGGGGGGGAGAGGGAGACGGGGGGGAGAGGGAGACGGGGGGGAGAGGGAGACAGGGGGGAGAGGGAGACGGGGGGGAGAGGGAGACGGGGGGGAGGGAGAGGGGGGGAGAGGGAGACGGGGGGGAGAGGGAGACGGGGGGAGAGGGAGACGGGGGGAGGGAGAGGGAGACGGGGGGGAGAGGGAGACGGGGGGGGGAGAGGGAGACGGGGGGAGGCAGACGGGGGGAGAGGGAGACGGGGGGGAGAGGGAGACGGGGGGAAAGGGAGACGGGGGTGAGGGAGACAGGGAGAGGGAGAGGGAGACGGGGGGGAGAGGGAGACGGGGGGGAGGGAGACGGGGGGGGAGAGGGAGACGGGGGGGAGAGGGAGACGGGGGGGAGAGGGAAACGGGGGGAGAGGGAGACAGGGGGGGGAGAGGGAGACGGGGAGGAGAGGGAGACGGGGGGGAGGGAGACGGGGGGGGAGGGAGACGGGGGGGAGGGAGACGGGGGGAGAGGGAGACGGGGGGGGAGAGGGAGACGGGGGGGAGAGGGAGACGGGGGGGGAGAGGGAGACGGGGGGAGAGGGAGACAGGGGGGGGAGAGGGAGACGGGGGGAGAGAGGGAGACGGGGGGGAGGGAGACGGGGGGAGGGAGACGGGGGGGAGAGGGAGACGGGGGGGAGAGGGAGACGGGGGGAGAGGGAGAGGGAGACGGGGGGGAGAGGGAGACGGGGGGGAGAGGGAGACGGGGGGGAGGGAGACGGGGGGAGAGGGAGAGGGAGACGGGGGAGAGGGAGACGGGGGGAGAGGGAGAGGGGGGGAGAGGGAGACGGGGGGGAGAGGGAGACGGGGGGAGAGGGAGACGGGGGGAGAGGGAGACGGGGGGAGGGAGACGGGGGGGGAGAGGGAGACGGGGGGGAGAGGGAGAGGGAGACGGGGGGAGAGGGAGACGGGGGGAGGGAGAGGGAGACGGGGGGGGAGAGGGAGAGGGGGGGGAGAGGGAGAGGGAGACGGGGGGGAGAGGGAGACGGGGGGGAGGGAGACGGGGGGGAGAGGG
>NC_136947.1:23207912-23222912 GCF_949987615.1 Pollachius pollachius | reverse complement strand
TAGAAACCTTACCTTAGTAGACCTAAACACATCCAACAACCTTTCAACTCTTAAAGAGTGTATTTACTGTATCTACGGCACAGAGAACAGAAAGGAGGAACCGTTCTCCACTCATGAACACAAACAAAGTCTACGGACCCTCTTTGTTCAGCTCAGCCTCCAGATGATCCAGGTCTACGCTCTTCTCACAGATCCAGTGGTGCTGTCTGTAACACGGTTCTTCAGACCAGCCGTCCTCCCCTGCCACGACACAGTCTCTTGCTCCGCCGTCATCGCGTGGTTTGACGTGTCTCCAACTGAGAACCACGAGGAGGAGACAGAGGAGGTCACTCTGTCACTCTCAGAGAAGAGATGCTGCTGAATAGAGTCTTCAGCCTTACCTTGAGGTCATGGGGGTACCATCCACCCACTTGAAGGTCCCCTCTGTCTCTCGATCACTCAGTCCAATCCAGGAAGGACCCATCAATCTGCTGACAAACCTGAAAACCTGGTTCTAAAGGTAAAAGCATCTGTTGTCATGGCCACAAAGTACACACACACACATACACGCACACGCCAGACACACACACACACACACAATCTCTCTCTCTACCTCTCTCTCTCTTACTTACTCACACAAACAATATGTCTCTCCCACACACACACACACACACACACACACACCCCCCCCCACACACACACACACACACACACACACACACACACACCAGTTCTTCTCTGCTGTTGATGACCACCAGGTCTGCCTTCCTCTGCAGACAGTCTTCTCTACTGGCCCTCCAGCCCTTCTTAGTAGTAGAAATAAGGTAGAAACTCTTGTCGTGAAACATCCAGCCCTGAAGTGTCAATTCATCTGTTGAATGTAAAAGAAAATCCTGAACAAACAGAGAACTGCTTATCTTACGATCTTCGTCACGGACACACAACCCTGAGACCTGACCTTAACAGACCACATAGAAGCATGACCTTAATAGACGACAATAGAAACCTGACCTTAGTAGACCACAATATGAATCACAAAAGCAGAGGGTGTTTTTGAAATGAATGTTAATGACGCGGTTGATTTAATAACTTGGATAAAACCCTCACCGAGTTCACCCAGTAAGTGCTCTCTCCCCTCCCTCCAGGGTGACGGTGAGTCTAGAACAGGACAGAGGAATACAGAAGATATGAGCTCTAAAACAGAACGACATCGTCTCTAAACATCACAGGACCCACAGCCAACCAAACACAAAGTCCATAATATTAATACTAATTCAAATAGCAATAACTACAGTCATCAATATCATTATCGTTGCTATTGTTACAATTATTCATTTTTGTAGCACAAATTCTAACAAAAACAATAATGATCATTATCATTGCTACTATTACAACTAGAGGATGAGCGCGCGCAGTGCACCTCTAGTTGTAATTAAACCCATAGCTATAATGTGGAAACCCCAGTCGATATTGTATTTCATTTCTGAGCGCATAATATAATAACATTTTGCCTATAATGTTACAACGTATAACATTTCGGTTCAGCTATTACGTAACGAAGCAAGCCTAATAATTGTCTCTTTAGTTATGAACCGAGCATCCTTTGTCCATTGTCCCCCACGGCCGATAATGTTGGGCAAAATAACCTGCTGAGCACATCACATGTACATTATAAATATAGCTAACTCCTACCCTAGCTTAATGAGCACATCACATGGCAGTCACCTTATAATATAGTCAACTTTTAACACATAACACATACATGAGAATATAGTCAGGTCAGGGCCGGAGCCAGGGCCCCATTTCTCCTCCCGGCAGATGGTAGACACTCAGACAATGCACCAGTCATCCTCAAGAACGGGAGGACCACAACAGGAGATGCTCTGAAGCTCTCCCCCGTGAGGAGGAACACAAGAAGATATACATGCATACACTAGTGCCTGGGAGCCAAGGTCAAGTAAAAACACACAGAACCACACACATCTCAAACGCAGACACCTCATCACGAGGAGATACAGCATAAGACTGTATCACTCTGAGACTCTTCACCTTCTTCTGAAGCAGACCTTCCACGGAGGCGAAGCTCCGGACGAACCATCAGCGCTGATTAGGGACTTAGACATATTCGATTTCTCACGCTTATGACTCTGTATAACCGTTGCCACTTTACTTAATAAATCCAAGGTCCTCGTGCCGACAGACTTTATTACCTCTCCGTCTCATTTCATCTGGTCCAGTAACTAGACAGACCGTTTTTCCCTTCAATTTGGTGACCCCGACGTGATTTTTTCTGAATTGGACCGCAACTGGGAAACGAAAGACGGAGAGCGGCACGGCCTCGGGACCCCGGAGCACCGGACCGATTCCTGCAGTCTCACCTCGCGATCGCCCAACAAAAGGTATGCAGAACCTGTTGATAAAATCCAAACTCTGCATAGTTATATAGGAACCACATTAGGAGATGAGACTGTGAGAACGGTTCGCTACGGGATATCTCGTGGGGACTAATAGGACTGCACCCCAGCATTTCCCCATAAAACCCGATTGACCCCGAATGCGTGACACATAGAATATCGGCTCGTTGCATGGTGAAAGAATACCCTCGAGACCATAGGGCCTATAAGAATCGGTTATAGTGATACAAGACTACCGATGGCCAAAGTAATAAATGCCTGAGCCATTGAGTGGACTCAGAGGGATACCTGGGCCGGGTACGGAACCCAGAGGGAATAATAAATGCCTGAGCCATTGAGTGGACTCCGAGGGATACCTGGGCCGGGTACGGAACCCAGAGGGAATAATAAATGCCTGAGCCATTGAGTGGACTCAGAGGGATTCCTGGGCCGGGTACGGAACCCAGAGGGAATAATAAATGCCTGAGCCATTGAGTGGACTCAGAGGGATACCTGGGCCGGGTACGGAACCCAGAGGGAATAATAAATGATGTGTATTAAATAATTCTATGTGGTGAGAAGGTTAGAGTCCTTTATCAGGGTTAAAGTCCCTTTGCAAAGGAAACAGCGTGTGTATGCGCGAGTGAACGAGAGACAGTGTGTGTATGCACGAGAATAAGAGAGAGAGAGACGGAGTGGCTGTGTGTGTGTGTGTGTGTGTAAGAGGCCCAGAGAGAGAGAAAGAAAGAGAGCGAGCGTATTTTTGGGCCGGCTAAAATATGGAAATAAATCAATTAGTGATAACCCGGCTATGTGTGCAACGCTTGCTTGCTTTGCTATGCTTAACGCTATTCTGCTGTGTCTGATGATTGTGGGTGCGGGACACAGAATGAGAAGTCTGTCGATATGTTTCTGTGTGCGTCTGCGAGAAAGAGGGAATCTGTGAGTGAATCAGTGGGTGTGTACGCGTGATCCGCTCTATCTTTGTCCGTTAAAACGGGTAAATGTAGGAATAGATAGATTGATAATAATGAATAAATGTCTCTCTGACGTATTGCGTTGCTCTATGGCGTAACCTGCGGAAATAGATAAATTGACAATGATAAATAACCTTTTTTACTGTGTCGCTTCAATTTACTGTTTGAACCATTAAAACTAGACCTAGACAAGTTGACAAGGATAAATGATATCTCTTTTACTGTGTTTCTTTGAATTACTGCCGGACCTGTCGCATAGATAAACCACAATACTAAACAACATCTCTTTGCCGCGTTGGTTGACGGTTTAGTCTGATTGACGCAGATTAATCAATAAAGATAGATAACGATTATTGGCTATAAAGAATATCTGGATGTATTGAATAACGTCTATAGGCCATGTTGTTGTTTTTTGCTTCCCTCCCCCCTGTTTTTTCCTCCTTTTTCTCGTTCTCCTCCTCCAAGAGTGACAAAAGTTACCCCCTAGTCTCTCATCCGCTCTTGTGTGTTAGACAGGCCACACAGAGTTATAGCATCACGGCCGCCATTTTTTGAGTTCTCTCGCTCAGTCCGAAGCCACACCTCCCCCTCCGCCAAAAGTTGAGCCACTCCAACTCCACCCTTCCCCAACTACAGCGCCCCCTACTGGACCACTCCAACCTTACCCTTCCCCAACTAGACTGCCCCCTACTGGACCACTCCAACTCTACCCTTCCCCAACTACAGCGCCCCCTGCTGGACCACTCCAACCTTACCCTTCCCCAACTAGACTGCCCCCTGCTGGACCACTCCAACATTACCCTTCCCCCAACTACAGCGCCCCCCACTGGACCACTCCAACCTTACCCTTCCCCAACTACAGCGCCCCCTGCTGGACAACATCAATACCAATCCAACCCCGACTCTCGATCACCCCCTGCTAGAAGAATTATCCCGGTTACTAATAAAGATAAAAAGACAAACCTCCCCGCACCCGGCCTCCAGTGCAAAGGCGTCCACGACCCCGACCACCCCCACACCAGGCTGCTAAGGAACGGCGAACACACCCACCATGTCGGACGAGCAACGGACCAGAGCGCTGGGCTGGTTGTGCCTCAACGCTGAACCGGGGAAAATATTGAAAGGCCAAGACCGGAAGAAATGGGAGAACCGATGTGATGTCTACATTAAAACCTGGCAGAAAGAGGGCGTGATCCGAATGGGACCCCTCGACCAGACCGGCCGGGCCGCCATACACGCGCACATTGGCAGCCAGTATGAGCGGGCAAAGGTCCGTCGCGACAACGCCGGAGCCAAGACGGGACGAACGGATGCACTCGAAACCCAAGACCGGAAAAGACAAAAGAGAATCTTAGTATTAAATGCATTGGCCTCTTGCCTCCCGCCCCACACCCTAAAACCAGCCCCCTCCTCCAGGAATCCCTTCCTAACGGACCAAGTAACCCCTGCCCGACCGAACCTGATAGCCCCAGTCTATCCAACCCCTACCCAACCGAGCCTGACAGCTTCACCTTATCCCTCCCTACCGAAGGCCGATGAGCAGGCCCGCCCACCTCCGTACAACCACTCCCTCCCCTATGCCCCGACCGACTTCCAGGTCCCTGGGTTCCCCCATCTCATGTGCCCAGTTATCGAAATAACCCACGCCACATCTCAGTCCCCGGTCACGGTGACCTGGCAAAGACCCCCCCCCCGGAACCGGAACGAGCCAAAGAAGGGGTCCACTTCACAAGGACAAACCACCCATAAAGCAAGGAAAGCCCGAAGCTGACAACAGCTCCCTCCCCATGCCCGATGATACCAGGAAGGGCCGGGCCATTGGGGCAAGAACCATCCAGCACCGAGAACTGGACACCCCCCTCCTCCAGCTACAGCCAAGCCCAGGCCCCCGAAACCAGGCCACCAACACCAGGGGAAGCCCAACCGGAAGCAGAAAGGATGCGAACGCGGATCGGCGTACCTGGCGCCAACACATTGGACTTGGCCTCCTTCCTGATCAACCTATCGTCTAAAGAAGAAGAAACGGAAGTGACACTAGCAACAACAGAAATGAGAAGACACTCCGGGATTCCCCAGGGGAGACACGGAAGACACGAGGAAAGAGACGAAAGAGGTGAAGAAGACGCAGACACCGTGGAGTGGGACCCAGTGGGAACGAGATGGAAAGAAGAAGCGCTGGAAAAAATGTCCCTCGGCATCGAGACAGAAGTCCATCTCCTGTCTCGACAGCTGCGGGAAAGGAGCGAAGGCAGAGATCAGAGGTGGGGAAGAGGCGCAATCCACAGGACAATTGGCCCGGGCAGATCACAAGCCCGAAGTACCGCAACCCCGATCGCGACCCTGGCCATCACCAGCACTCCACAAGCTGGCCCCCCGACACAACGGAGCCAAGCCCTCGGCCGCCGGACGAACCGCGACCTGGATGAGGGCCCAGAACTGATGTTCCCGCTAATGGACACCCCTGCAGGACGAGCGATGTACGTTCCCTGGACCCACCGCGACCTCAAGGGAGTAGTGGAAGACCTTCCCCCGATCAAACAGGGGGCGGGCAAGTGGATCAGAAACCTCGAGCGACTGACCACAGCTGACCGGCTCACCATGGGGGACATCCGAGCGGTCCTCATGAGAGGAGAAGGACCCCGGGCAGTCAACGACGTGGAAACCACAGCCAGAACCACCAGAGAGCCGGACGACTCCCCTTTCGACCCCTTCCGCCCCATATGGTGGGAGGCCCTGAGGGGCCTATACCCCCCTCAGAACTCAGCAGCATGCATGACCGGCCTGAAAAGAAAACCCAGTGAATCAGCGGGCGAATACCTCACAAGAGCCACTGAACGATGGAAAGACGGATTCGGAACCCGACCAGGAGCCTCCGCCGCCACCGAGGCCATGTTCCGGATCGCGGTTGAGACGGGTCTCTGCACCAAGACCCGCGAAGGCCTCAAAACAGTGATTGGACTCGGAAGAATGAACGCCATGGACTGGGAGGAGGCCATTACACACCACGTGAACCTGGAGCAAGATCGGGAGGACGAGGACGTCAAAGAAGACCGCGACCTGAAGAAACGACTCTTGCGCATGGACGTGAAGAAAGCAACCCAGGAACACAACCGGGACAAGAAGGAGTCCAACAAAGACCACGCCTCCGAGATCATGCCCCTCGAAGTGGCCACGCCTCCGGCCCCGCTGCCTGCCCCCAACCACTTGGTACAGCCCAGCGGACCTCCTCCGACCCAAATGCAAGCCCCTCCCGCTCAAGCATGGGGTCCCCAGCCCCCGCCGTACCCGTACCCGTACCCGTACCCATCGTATCCATACCCCACACACCCACCCTCGAACCCAGCAACACAGACGGGACCCGGGATGTACCAGAACCAACAGTCCAAACAAAGAGGCGGATTCAAATGGAGAGGAAGAGGCCGGCCCCCAAACACAAACCCCCGGTCCTACCCCTGCTTCATTTGTGGGCTCATGGGACACTGGGCGAAGGAGTGCCCCCAAACGGGACAGCCAGCGATGCAACACGACCAACAGGATCATCAGCAGCAACCCGGCCCGACCCGCGGTAACCCTGGAAATGGACCGACACATGCCTCAAACCCCGGGACCCCGATGTACCCTCTCTGGGAGGACCCGGGATACAACGGCCAATATTGACGGGACCCGAGAGCCTCGAGAGGGACCCAGGTGGTGAACCTGGGAACGGGAGCCCCAATGGTGGACGGACTCGTAAACCAAACACCAATTCGTTTCATGGTCGACACCGGAGCCACAGTATCCACCATCGGGGACCTGAACCATGAAATCCCGCCCCTCTCCACTCAAACCCTGACTACCATGGGGTTCTCGGGAATAGAAAAGACCAACCCCTTCACCACCCCCTTGCCGCTCACCATCCTGGGACAAACCTTCTACCACTCCCTCCTATATGCCCCCAAGTGTCCCACCAACCTCATGGGTAGAGACATCCTGAGCAAAATCAACTGCCTCATCAGCTGTTCCCCCGAAGGGACTACAATGACGACAGAAGCCGACCAACCGCTCCAGATGATGCTGGTGCATGAACCCCCGCCCCGAAGCCCCCCGTCAGACGTATATTGGATCCGGAACATGACTACCCCGGACGGACTCAAGCCCCTAGAAGAAACATACCGAGAGTGGGCCCCCTGGATCCATCAACAGGGGGACTTCTACCCACCGCACGACCCCCTCCACACGACCCTCAATGTCCTTTGAGACCCAGACGAAAGCTACGACGAACAATGGAGACGCACCATGGAGGGAACCGGCCAGAAGTGCCTCTACGAAACAATGTTCATCGGACCTGAGGGGGTGGCGGCCCTCACCCTTCTCACCCGGATCAAGAATATTGGTACCGCCTCAAACCCGAGTCCCGACCACACGTGACCCTGGCAGTAGCCAAGCACCACACGGCTATGAAGCTGGGGCCCATGGTCTGCCGAGCGACTCAAGTACGAGAGTGGGCCCCCACCGACAACCCACACATTCACCTAGCCCCTGACAAAGGCTTGATCCGGGTCTCCTTCCCCCAAACGGCCTCCTGGGGGGTGGCAGAACGAGTGGAGTGCGACCGACCGCTCGCCCCTGAGGAGGTCGACACCCCCAGCCCCCTGGAAGCCGAAGACCCCGACGTAAAGATCATGCTAGACGGCCTCCCTCAGAATCTCTGGGCCACCGGCGCCTACGACATGGGGTTTACCCCCCAACACAACATCCAAATACCTCTCAAACCCGATCAAACCCCGATTCATCAGCCCCAATACAAGGTCAGACCCGAGGCAGAAGCAGGGATCACTGCCACCATACAGGGACTCAAAGAGGTAGGAGTGCTCCGGCCCTCTCAGTCCCTTTGGAACACCCCGATTCTCCCAGTGAAGAAGGCGGACGGACTCACGTGGAGGATGGCCCATGATCTCCGCCTAATAAACGACGCCACGGAAGGACCCCCCGAGAGGGTGCCAAACCCGCAGGTGGCGCTCCACGTGGTTAACCCCGACCACCTCTGGTTCTCTGCAATAGACCTGGCCAACGCCTTCTTCTGCATCCCCCTGAACAAAGACTCACAAGACATCTTCTCTTTTACCTGGAGGGGAGAAAAACTCACCTACACCCGAATGCCACAGGGGTACCGATCGACCCCCACCATATTCAACGACTGTGTGCGGAAGGACCTCAAGGACACTGTACTTCCCGACGGAGTGGTTATGGTTCAATATGTAGACGACATCCTGCTCGCCGCGCCTACCAGACAAACCTGTGTGGATGCTACCAAGACCCTGCTCGAAACCCTAGGGAAAGCAGGGTACAAGGTCAAGCGGCCCAAACTACAGGCTGCCCGGCCCAGGGTGAAATTCCTGGGGAGGCTGATCGGAGGAGATACCAGAGACATGACCCAGGATACCCGAGAAACCATCCTGAATTACCCAAAACCCGCCACGGTTCAGCAAATGTTGGCCTTCCTGGGCCTGTGCAACTACAGCCGCCAGTACCTCCCGGAATTCACAGAGCGAACGTCCGAACTCCGCCAGATGGTCACCACAGCCGGGGCCCGAAACCTACGGGCCCCGCTGGAGTGGGACTCAGGAAAAGACACCGCCTTCCATCAGCTGAAACAGGCCCTCCACTCAGCCGCCGCCCTCCAAGCCCCCGACTATACGGCCCCCTTCCATCTGGACGTCACACAGAGGAACGGAAATGTAGCGGCCACCCTCTGGCAGGCAAAGCCCGGCACCCGAAGGATCCTCCTCTATCACAGCTCGGCCCTACCCACTCCGGGCCTAGGACTCCCTCACTGTGCCAGACATCTCATGGCCATCGCCATCGCCCTACGGAAGACACAGTTCCTCACCATGAACAACCCCACGGTAGTGCACACCGCCCACGGAGTCAAGGCTGCAGTGGAGAGCTCACTATTCACCCTGTCGGCCACCATTACCCAGATCCGGTTGACCGAGGCCCTGACAGATCCCTCGGTGAGCTACTCAACAAAAGGAGTAAATATGACCGGAGAGTATCCCGCAGACACAGACGGCACCCCCCACAACTGCGCGCCTCGCATCCTGTCGGAACTCCGAGTTATGTTTGGAGTTTGTTTTATTGTTGCATTTTGTTGTTATTGTTATGGTTTGGTGTTGGTTTTGTTATGTGGCCAGCTTTGTTGTTGGTTGTTGTTTTTGGTGTTTGTTTTTGTATTATTGTATGTTTATGGTATGTTTTGTGTATTATCTGCTGCTATTATTGTTGGTATTGTTTGCTCGCAATGTAGGGCCGGGGTGGATGCCACCCCCTAGGTGGGGTGTGTATGGCATGCCCATGCCTGAAGCATGGGTGGCGTTTCTCCCAAGTGGTTCCCCATACACCCGGTCCAGCGAGCTGTTTTCGTCCCAGGCTCATGGTTATTTGTTTTTATGGTCATTTGCCTTCTTTCTGTTACTTCTAATAATGTTATGATGGTAGTCCCGCACTGGAGTCCTATCCCTCGTACCCCTAATGAGTAAAAGTCGTCTTGCGACGACTTGAGGGGGATATGTTGGGCAAAATAACCTGCTGAGCACATCACATGTACATTATAAATATAGCTAACTCCTACCCTAGCTTAATGAGCACATCACATGGCAGTCACCTTATAATATAGTCAACTTTTAACACATAACACATACATGAGAATATAGTCAGGTCAGGGCCGGAGCCAGGGCCCCATTTCTCCTCCCGGCAGATGGTAGACACTCAGACAATGCACCAGTCATCCTCAAGAACGGGAGGACCACAACAGGAGATGCTCTGAAGCTCTCCCCCGTGAGGAGGAACACAAGAAGATATACATGCATACACTAGTGCCTGGGAGCCAAGGTCAAGTAAAAACACACAGAACCACACACATCTCAAACGCACACACCTCATCACGAGGAGATACAGCATAAGACTGTATCACTCTGAGACTCTTCACCTTCTTCTGAAGCAGACCTACCACGGAGGCGAAGCTCCGGACGAACCATCAGCGCTGATTAGGGACTTAGACATATTCGATTTCTCACGCTTATGACTCTGTATAACCGTTGCCACTTTACTTAATAAATCCAAGGTCCTCGTGCCGACAGACTTTATTACCTCTCCGTCTCATTTCATCTGGTCCAGTAACTAGACAGACCGTTTTTCCCTTCAATAACCACAGCTGTCTCCACCTGTTGTGGAAGAGGGAGAGACGTGGAGAACCCGACGGTCGGTTCATTATATTGTAATGACCACGGAAGAGGCAGTGGATGAGGTATTGATTAGACAGAGATTTATTAGATACCACCGCGAATAAACCGTTGGAACACACAAGACCGGTAACCATAGCAACGGCGGTAAACAAACCCCTCGAAGCCCAATCCCCACGCGCTACGGCCATCCGGAGCTCACACAGCTTTTGGCCCTGATATTATATATTAAATTATATAATATTATATACTATTATAGAGCTCCGGGAGGGCAAACCGCAACCATCCCTTTCTCCTCCATGCTGCGGTTCAACCCGGACTGCACCGCAGGGAACGGTTGGTCGGTTGAACGCTGATTGGCTGTTACGTTACGTCCCTCAGTGGCCACGCTGTTGAACGCTGATTGGCTGTTACGTTACGTCCCTCAGTGGCCACGCTGTTGAACGCTGATTGACTGTTACGTTACGTCCCTCAGTGGCCACGCTGTTGAATGCTGATTGGCTGTCTTTGCTGGCGAGCGAAAGTGTCGCGCTGCAAAACCAGTAAACGCGCTCGCACGTGCCGGGCAAAAGTGTCGCGCTTTAAATCAAATCTTGTCGCGGGTTTTCTGTAGCAAAAAATTTGCCCGATTCACGTCTCTCCGTTGACGTTGTACGGAACCGTGTCGCCCCTTCGCGTTGGATGTGAACGCTCCTTCACTTGTGCGACAGGCCTGCTATTATATAGCAGGGAGATGTTTAAAAACATATCGTCTTACCTGGGCGAGTGTCGCTGCGGTGTGTTCGCGTGCGTGTGTGTTCTTACCTGCGCGTGTGTCCATGGCGGAGCCGTTATGTTTAAAGACATAACCTCTTACCTGGGCGAGTGTGTTGCTGCCTTTGTCTTGACGTGCGGTGTGTGCACTAGTGTTGACTCGTTCGCGAACGATCAGTTCGAATGAACGAATCGTTAAGACGAACGAACTGAACTGGTTCCTCTCTCTCGTTCGCTTAGTTCGTCTCGTTCGCCTCGTTCGTTCTCAGAGTCGACTCCTCCCAGACCCACTAGTCGCTGACTCGCTGACAGTTCGTTCACTCACTGTGTGAGTGTTGAGGAGGGACTGACAGAGAGACGTCACGACTCACGAGAGTCAGCCAATCGTATGCTGTTCTAGGACTGAGTCTAGGACGCTCTCGTTGAATTTTAGTCAATGAGAGACAGAAATCAACAGGTTTAATGGGAAAAAAAACAAATGGGCTTAGTGAGCGAGCTATCTATTATTCACATTGGCCATCTGTTGCATGGACGTATTTAAAGGATGCATTGTACATATTTATAATTCGAAATTCGTCCCAGCCTTTATACCACATTTTTCACAACCTACCAGCTCTCGTTGTGAAGACTACTCACCGCGCAATTCGTTTCAATGGAAATCGCGACAGTATACTTTCAACATAAAGTGTACATATTTATCATTTGAAATTCGTCCCAGCCTTTATACCAGAAACTCTAGAGTCTATACTGTAGCGACCCTGGGACATTTAAAGAGTTTGTGTGTTATGTGTTGCATTGTATTTCGTTGTCCGTTATGCCAGTTGTTCTCTGTGCATGCATTGGATGTTCTTCTTGTCAATCAGTGTGGGGGGCGAATCATCAGGTCAGCTGGGGGAGGGCCTTGGGAGAACAGGAGGGTGGGGGCTTGCACATTGAAGGGACCGGGTTGGGGGGTTGCCCGGGTAACCGGTTGTTGTTAGTGTGGCTTTTTGCCGTTGGTTACGGGTTTTCAGTGACCTGGTTTGTCACCGGCGAGGTCATTACAATAGCGTATAACTGCGTTGTCTGATGACAGTTTAATGCATTTTTCACAATTAACCAGCTCTCGTTTTGAAGGCAGTGTTAATTTTGGCAGCTAGATTTAGTCTTTGGCTGCACAGGGTTCTGTTTATGGGAGCCTAAAACACCCGGGACACCCACCATCATTGCTAAATCAAGTCTATTATTTTGCTGATATGTCAAACATCCAATAATCAACTACACCCCCCATCCCGCTGCGTTTGTTTAAAGTTGTAATGTTGACGTATGAGAATGAGAATGAGGGAGGCGTTGAGTCTGAGCCGTTTATTCCATGATTCTACCGGAAACTCGACTGAACCGGAAACTTGACTGAACGAACGAACGAACTAACGAACGAGGGGCTGAGTCTGACTGACTCAGAGAACCGTGTATGATTCGATTCACCGCTACCGGAAACTCGACTGAACGAACGAACGATTCGCGAACGACTTCCCTTGGCGAACTGAATCACGCGAACTGGTTCGCGGAAATTAATCAATAAATCCATCTCTAGTGTGCATGTGTGTGTGTCTGTGCTTCCGTGTATGTTTGTGCGCATGTGCGGTGTGTGGAAATTTCTGAGCGCAATATAAAATAACATTTTTCCTATAATGTTAAAACAAATAACATATTGGTTCACCTATTACGTAATGAAGCAAGCATAATAATTTTCTCTTTACTTCATGAAGCAAGCATAAAAATTTTAAGTTCGCCACATTTGTATATAAGAAGATTCGACCCTGAGGGTAATTCACACTTGATGCTTTATGTGCGGACATCGATGTCATTCAGACATCAGTAGAATCAAGGGGGGTGGGCTTGCAAGGGGCGGGATATGACGTACGGTCTAAGTTCGCAAGAGGCGGGATAAGTGCGGCCGCTGACACTGTATTTTTTTTTGGTTTGACCGCAGACAGGAAAAAAAAAGGCATTGCGAACGACTGTGTTACCGGAGAAGGAGAGCGTATTTTATTGCTTAAAGGTCCCCTGGCATGAAAATCTCACTTTATGAGGTTTTCTAACATTAATATGAGTTCCCCTAGCCTGCCTATCGTCTCCCAGTGGCTAAAACTTGTGTTCGGTGTAAAACGAGCACTAGGTATCCTGCTCGCCTTTGAAAAAATGGAAGCTCAGGCTTGCTGATTTGGAATGTGGCCCCATATGTCGTCATAAGGGGCCAAGTTACCTCCCCTTTCTCTGCCTTGCCCGCCCAGAGAATTTGACCTGCCAATCAGACAATGAGCTACGACCATGTGAGCGTCACATGTGTGGCGCTTTGTAGTTGCGATAACCGTTCTGCTTTGATGTTATGGCGCATAAAACGTTGGTTCATTGACATCTCTGGTATTTCCACAACGAGACTGTAGTTGGGGTTATCTCAGCCATATTTGAGAAGGAATTGGGGGAAAGGAACTTTGGCTTGACTCCCTGAAGTACATGAACTGCGACATGGAGGAGAAAGGGATTGTCTCCCACCGGTGCCCCGCTGCCCGCAGCCCGCTGCCGCGAGGCACCACCATCGTATAGCATCACCGCCACAAAGCACCACCGCCACAAAGCACCATCGCCACAAAGCACGACCGCCCGGCGGCGGGCAGCCGGCAGCGGGCAACGGGCAGCGGGCAGCCGGCAGCCGCCAGCCGCCAGCGCACGGTTCAGTCTACTTAAAATTGACGTGGAAGTGGAAGAACCAGAGATTGGAGAACCCGACGCAGTCGTTTGTGATTCATTATATCGTCTGGAGGCGCACACAGGTTTTGGCCATGATAATATGTATTATATGATATAGATTTCTATGTATTATATGATATTATTTAGATGTAGAGCTCCAGGACTGTAACGCAAGTGCTGTACACTTCCTTGTTATTTGGATAACCCTTCTGCTGTTGGTGTTATGGCGCATAACACGTCGGACTCTCGTCTCTGGTATTTCACAACGAGACTCGTAGTGGGGGTTATCTCAGCCATGGTTGAGAGAAATTGGGGGAAAGGAACTTTGGCTTTTCCCCCTGAAGTACATGAACCACGACATGGAGGAGAAAGGGATTGTTGCCCGTGAATGTCTCCCGCTTGAGCCCCGCTTCCCGCTGCCAAGGGACCACCACCTCGTTGCTGCAGGTGGTGGTGGTGCCTAAGCGCTGACCGCTGCCGAGGCAGCGAGACCACCGCGGTCAACATTCTCTTTCTCCTCCATGTCGTGGTTCAGTCTACTTCAGATTGATGTGGACGTGGAAGAACCAGAGACGTCGGAGAACCCAACGCGGTCGTTTGAGATTCATAATATCGTTTGGAGGCTCACACAGCTTTTGGCCCTGATAATATATATTATATGATTTATATATCTACGTATAATGTGATATTATTTAGATATAGAGCTCCAAGACTCCCGCCGGAGCACCCGGAGTGTTCTAGAATATTTACAGAACACGGCCAAAGGCTGTGTGCGCCTCGCCATTGCGATACATCCATTGTAAACAGAGCACATGGTACTGTGGCCGCAAGCTGCTCAGGGCCACACCCCCACCCTCCTCCTTGACCCGCCTCTCTCCTCCTCATTTGCATTAAAGCGACAGACACCGAGACAGCGCATTTGGGGAAAGATCAATGTGCGACTGGCTC
>NC_136947.1:23150412-23202912 GCF_949987615.1 Pollachius pollachius | reverse complement strand
AACATGTTTGCGGCTGTATGGCTCTGTTGGGGGAAACTGGAATAGATCTCACCGATCTTCATTTCCTCCCTTGGACCGCTGCATCTCCAGATACGTAGAGATACAGGACGCTACACCCTTGTCTTGTTATCTGTGGTCTGTGTGTGTGTGTGTGTGTGCGTGCGTGCGTGCGTGCGTGCGTGCGTTCGTGCGTGCGTGTGTGTGTGTGTGTTTGTGTGCGTAGTCTTGTGTTTTTTTCCATGTCGTCAGAATAATTATAGAGTGTATTTATATTCTCTGCCAGGGCAACATGTCTTTATTCGGCGGGATGGCTCTGTGGGGGAAACTCCCCGGCCGTCCGAGCAGTCTTGAATCACCACATCCCCATCAGGTCAAACAGTTTAGAACGCCCTGGACCAGAGATCTGAAGGGCTTCGCAGGCCGCTTCTTAAAGGACGCCCCCTGACCCTAGCCCCCCAAAGGGCAGGGAAACCCCCCCTAATATCAGGGAACCTGGAGAAGGAACCCTGAAGAGGGATCCCTCTCCAGGGATGGTGGGAGTGCAATAGGAGCCAGAATAATGTGCAGACGGAATGGTAGCATTACAACTGCTATCTGAGAGATATCCTCTATCCATCGCTAGCTCTTGTCTTCATATTGCAACACTTAAAAGCTGTTGCTTTAGTTCTTTTTTTTGCGTTAGATATTGTTTTATATGTATTTAAAGGATTCTTGCACTTTTGGTGAACATCTTCATAGTTGAAGGCACCGACTGTAAGTTGAATCAAAGCTATTACTGACCCACTTTACACGAGAGAGAGGGAGGGAGAGAGAACGATAGATACAGACTCAGCGAACACAGCCTGGCCATCGAGAAGGGACGCCACAGACAGACCTGGCTCCCAAGAGAAGACAGACTGTGCTCCCACTGCACACACAACCAACTAGAGACAGAACTGCATTTCCTGACTTCCTGCCAGTCATACGAAGACATCAGGAATACACACTTTCCACGGATTACAAAGGCATGCAAGGACTTCAACGACACTCCAGATGCTCACAAACTGCCATACCTGTTGGGAGAAATACAACAATGTACGAACGCAGCAGCAAGATTCATCACCTGTTGTGATGAGAGAAGGACCTCAAACTCCCCATAGACTCATCCCCCTGGACTCACTATGGACACAATAATTGCACTAATCCTCCATAATGTAAATACTGTGTATTTAGAGTGTATCTTTAACTTATCTGTTTATACGAGGTACTGTAATTTTTGTAATTTTTATAATGCACATTTTACTTTTTAAAGTACATTTACATTTACATTTAGGGCATTTAGCAGAAGCTTTTATCCAAAGCGACTTACAATAAGTGCATTTGTTACAATAAGTACATTTGTCATAGTGAAGTGAAAACAACAATATATCGCTGTCGGTACAGTAAAGATGTTCATAGAACCAAGTGCAAGTATTACAATCGCTAGGCTAACCCATTCCCCGTGTAAAGCAATGATAGCAGCTACTGTAGATGCTACAGAATTAAGTATCTTGATTAAGTGCAATGTACAAGTGCCAGGACGTACAACATTCAATGGTGGCTGTGCATTGGTTTCTATGCAGAGTCAAAGTGAACTCTGAACAGGTGAGTTTTGAGTCTTTTGCGGAAGCTGGTGAGCGACTCTGCAATCCTGACATTGGCAGGGAGCTCGTTCCACCACTGAGGTCCCAAAACAGAGAAAAGTTGTGACTTCACTGATCGACCTTTGCTTGCTCTTAGCGATGGCGGTACCAGACGTCCAGCTGAGGTAGTTGAGCGGAGAGATTGAGCTGGGGTGTGTGGCTTTACTAATGCTTGGAGGGAGGCAGGGGCAGTTCCATCGACTGCCTTGTATGCCAGTACCATCATCTTGAATCTGATGCGAGCTATTACAGGGAGCCAGTGGAGGTCTCGGAAGAGGGGGGTTACATGTGAGAACTTTGGTAGGCTGAACACGAGGTGCGCTGCCGCATTCTGCGCTGCAAGGGTTTAATCGCAGAGGCAGGGAGTACAGCCAGGAGCGAGTTGCAGTAGTCGAGGCGGGAGATGACCAGTGATTGGACTAGAAGCTGAGCTGCTTCCCTTGTGAGGAAGGGCCGGATCCTGCGGATGTTGTAAAGTGCAAATCTGCAGGATCGGGCCACCGCAGTGATGTTTGCGGTGCAGCATAACTGATTGTCCAACACTACACCAAGGTTTTTGGCAGTTGGAGAGGAGATACAGTGATGTTCTCAACAGTGACCAGCAAGTCCATGTGTGGGCAATCTTTCGCTGGTATTAGGAGGAGCTCAGTCTTGTTGAGGTTAAGCCTCAGGTGATGGGCAGTTTTCCAGGTGTTGACTTCTGCCAGACATTCAGATATGCGTGTTGCAATCAGGGCTTTGTCAGATGAGGGAAAGGAGAAAAATAGCTGAGTGTCGTCAGCATAGCAGTGATAGGAAAAGCCGTGGGATGTAATTACAGAGCCCAGAGATCTGGTGTAGAGGGAGAACAGAAGAGGCCCCAGTACAGAGCCTTCAGGGACACCTGTATCAAGCGTGCAAGGTTTGGACAAGGAGCCATTCCATGTTACCTGATAAGTGCGATTCATCAGGTAGGATGTGAACCAGGAAAGGGCAGATTCAGCTATGCCAAGCTCGGCGAGAGTGGCGAGGAGGATCTGGTGGTTCACAGTGTCAAATGCTGCAGACAAGTCAAGGAGAATGAGAACCGATGAGGGGGACGAGGCTCTGGCCGCACGGAGGGACTCAGTCACCGCGAGGAGAGCCGTCTCAGTGGAGTGTGCTTTTTTGAAGCCTGACTGGTGAGGGTCAAGCAGGTTGTTTGATGAGAGATAGGAGGACAGTTGGTTAGCGACGGCACGTTCCAAAGTTTTAGAGAGGAATGAAAGAAGAGATACCGGTCTGTAATTCTGGATGTCAGTTTTTTGAGGAGAGGCTTTATTCTGGCAGTCTTGAAAGACGTTGGAACAATGTCAGAAGTGAGGGAGGAGTTAATAAGTGCGGGGAGAAACGGCAGGATGTCGTTTGACACAGCCTGGAGGAGGGAGGAAGGGATAGTGTCAAGGGGGCAGGTGGTGGCATGGTTAGATGTTATAATTCTGTTGATCTCGTCTGAGGTGAGAGGGATAAATTGGGTAAAGACAGAGGTGGGGGTGGGGGGAGGGAGGATGGTGGCAGTGATTAAAAGAGGAGCTAATGTCCTTTACTTTCTGGGTAAAGTAGGTAACAAAGTCATCAGCAGTGAGGCAGGAAGGAGGAGGAGGGGAGGGAGTGTTGAGGAGGGAAGAGAACAAGGAAAACAGTTTCCTGGGGTTTGAGGCGGAGGAGTTAATTTTGTCCGGTAGAAGGCAGATTTGGCTGTTGACACAGTGGAGGAGAAACCTGAGAGAAGAAGGAGATAGTGAGATAGATCATTAGGACAGTCTGATCTCTTCCATTTCCTCTCAGCTGCCCGCAACTTAGCTCTATTTGTCCGCAGAGATTCAAACAGCCAAGGAGGGGGGGGGGGGGGGGGGTGAAGATCGCGCCGGTCTGGAGTGGAAGGGACATAGGGAGTCCAAAGAGGAGGAGAGGGAGGATAGTGTCAGAGGATTCCTCTGTGGATAGTTGAGAGAATCGTTAAATAGAAGGTAGTGAAGACAGAACAGTTGAGGCAAACGTAGAGGGAGAGAGAGTTTTGAGGTTGCGGCGGGTGGTGACAATGTGGGGACTAGAGAGGAGGGGGTGAGAGGACTTTAAGGGGAGAGAAAAAGCAACAAAGTGATGGTCAGGCACGGGGAGTGGGGTAAGCAGAGCTGCCACAGGACCTTGTGAATATCAGGTCAAGCTGGTTCCCGGCCCTGTGTGTGGGAGGAGAAGGGGATAGTGTTAAGTCAAAGGTGGCAAAAAAGTTGGTTTATTCAGGTGAGTGCAACTTCTCTGGCAGGATGTTAAAGTCGCCAAGCATGACGAGTGGTGTGCCATTCTCAGGAAAGCAGCTGAGAAGGACATCCATTTCGTCATAGAAGTCGCAAAGGGGACCAGGAGGACGGTAGATTACCACAATGAAGAGATTAATAGGAAGGGTGACAGTTGTCTTGTAACCGAAAGGTTGCTAGTTCGATCCCCAGCTCCTCCTAGCTGAGTGTTAACGTGTCCCTGAGCAAGACACTTAACCCTAACTGCTCCTGACGAGCTGGCTGTCGCCTTGCATGGTTGACTCTGCCGTCAGTGTGTCAATGTGTGTATTAACCGATGTAAGTCGCTTTGGATAAAAGCGTCTGCTAAAGGCCTTAATTGTAATTGTAATTGTGACAGTGACAGCGTGGAGTTCAAGTGCAGATCTGGCCAAGTGTTCTAGTGGAAGGACCTGATAGGACCACATCGGAGAGAGGAGGAGTCCGGTCCCTCCTCCTCGCCCCGAAGGTCTAGGGGTGTGAGAGAATGAGTAAACAGTGGAAAGAGCAGCAGGAGTGGCAGAGTTCTCTGGAGTGATCCAGGTCTCTGTCAGGGCCAGCAAATGGAGGGTATTGTGGGACGCGTAGGCTGAAATAGAGCCTGCCTTTTTGACCGCTGACTGGCAATTCCAGAGTCCTCCCATCCCTTCAAGGTCAGTGATGGTGAGGGTGGGTAAATGGCATAGATTGGATGGGGTACGACACCGAGCAGAGGATATATTGTGGCAATCTCTATGAGTAGAGATTCTAACGATAATTGAAGTAGGACACATAACTACAATACAGTGGCCTCTAAGGTCTTCCTCGATTGACTCCCACAGAAAGACTTAGTCTTAGTCTTTGTTTCCCGGGTCCCGACGCTAAAGCTGATGCTACTAACACTTAGCCTTTAAATGCACATGGTAGCTCAGGCAGCCTTAGCTCCGCCCAGTCAATCAAGCCTATTGTTCACACCTTGTGACCGAAACTAGACTCAACGACCTTACTATCAACAACAACACAGCAAAAACCAACACTGCAGAAACTAGGGTTAAAGTTAGTACAACCAATTGCAATGCCAAACACTATAATACTTAGCTTCAAGACTCACCACAGCTAGATATGAGACAACCTTCTTAAAGACACAATGTAATGTAACAGGAATATGGCATTGGGAATCGGGAATTAGGAAGAGTGTGTGTAAGGTGTGTGTGAGAATAAGTGCGTGTGAGGATTGTTGTGTGTGTGCGATGAGCGTGTGAGTGAGTGAGTGAGTGAGTTAGTGAGTGAGTGAGTGGATTTAAACAGTTATTGCTCAGAGGTGGTGTGATTGAGAGGAGGGATATGGCTGTTGTAGTGATGTGGTTGACATGGTGTGAATGATTGCAACTGTTTTTTCGTCTGAATTCTGCATTCTCTGTCCGCAAACAACATGAAAAATTATTACTTTTGTAAAATTACGACTTTTTACTCGGAAAAGTGACTTTAGTGCCTGGACGAGTGAAACGTAAATGTACTTATCAAAGGAACAATGCCTGATAAGAAAAGTTTATGTTGACACACACACACACACACACACACACACACACACACACACACCTTTGCTGTTCTGCAAGCTGTGATGGACACTTGCAGACTAAAACTATTCTCAATTCAATCCATACAAATTGTATCTAAAGTAAAATATTTACAAGCCAGGGCAACATGTTTGTGGTGGCTGTATGGCTCTGTTGGGGGAAACTGGAATAGATCACAGCGATCTTCATTTCCTCCCTTGCACCGCTGCATCTCCAGATACGTAGAGATACAGGACGCTAAAGCCTGAGTCTTGTTATCTGTGGTCTGTGTGTGTGTGTGTGTGTGTGTGTGTGTGTGTGTGCGTGTATGTGTGTGTGTCTGTGTGTTTGCGTGCGTAGTTTTGTGTTTTTTTCCATGTCGTCAGAATAATTATTGAGTGTATTTCACAATATATTCTCAGCCAAGGCAACATGTCTGTATTTGGCGGGATGGCTCTGTGAGGGAAACTCCCCGGCCGTCCGAGCAGCCTTGAAACACCACATCCCCATCAGGTCATGTCACGCTACGTCCTGCTACGCGGTCCAACACCCCCATCTAGTGGTTGGTGGTGGCTTCTGGTCCTCATCCCCTCGACGCACCTGCCGGTAATATACTAATCACCGCACCCTACTTCAGTTTGGGATTTCCAGTCTGCCGGCGCCAGTTGGTCGTTTACTGCTACAAGTTAGTATCACCCTTCCAGCTCTTGTTCAAGTCTTGCCCCGATTCCTTGCTCCCTTAGTAATCCCCTCTCCCCCTCTCTAGTTCTCCTTCTGCCCGCCTGCCTACCCGTTATCGGACCTTCGCCTGCCTGACTACCCGTCCATCGCTGAGCCCTTGCCTACCCGAACGCCCGCCCGGCACCAGTCCCCCCGCCGGCCTGACTACCCGTCCATCGTCGAGCCCTTGCCTACCCAACCGCCCGCCTGGCACCAGACCCCCCGCCTGCCTGACTACCCGCCTTGCTTGTGTCAATAAATCCCGTTGCCCTTGCCCTGTCTCCGCCTCCCTGTGTCCAGCACTTGGGTCTCCGGGTTCTGTTCCCTAACAGGTCAAACAGTTTAGAACGCCCTGGACCAGAGATCTGAAGGGCTTCGCAGGCCGCTTGTTAAAGGACGCCCACTGACCCTAGCCCCCCAAAGGGCAGGGAAACCCCCCCTAATATCAGGGACCCTGGAGAAGGAACCCTGAAAAGGGATCCCTCTCCAGGGATGGTAGGAGTGCAATAGGAGCCAGAATAATGTGCAGACGTAATGGTAGCATAACAACTGCTATCTGAGAGATATCCTCTATCCATCGCTATCTCTTGACTTTATAATACAACACTTAAAAGCGGTTGCTTTAGTTATTTCATCATTTTTTTTATATGTAATTAAATGATTCTTTAAGTACAGAGTGAGAGAGAGAGAGCGAGAGATTAAATCGGTTTAAATATCGGAACCAGTGAATGATTAATCATCCTGTGGATTAATTGTTCGAGTTTGAGATTGTACACAAACGCAGTTTCACATCAAAAGGAAAGACAGCGGAACTAGCACTGCTTCCGGACTGCTGCAGTCCTAGTTCCGGTTCTATATATAGTTCGGACCGAGACGCTCTGAAGGGTCCTTCCTGCAGACCCCCTGGAGAGGAGCCCCAGCAGCAGCGGCAGTGCCCCCGCCCCCATGCTGAGTGTGGAGGATGGTCGTCTGGTCTCCTGAAGGTCTGAACCAGCGGGACTCAAGGGAGGGAGGAGGAGGACCCGCTCGACCAATGGGAATTCAGAAAGGCGGTCGCGTCATTAGTTACCAGGTGGACCACAACAGTTAAGGTGGAAATAAGTGAAGCAACCGAACGGACAGAAGAGCACCAGAGAGGCTTGGTAGACCTCGGTGTTCAACAGATTAAACACAGACACGCAAACACACACACAAAAAAATATATAAAATATATACATAGTAGGCCTTTATATAAATGTAAATATAGAGTATGTCGGTGGACACATAGGTTGACTCCATGTGTTCTGGTCTACTGTTGTGACAGCGTCGTGGTGCTGAGGAGATCAGCAGGACCGCAGCGCCCCCGTGTGGCCGCCCGGTGAACCGCGGGTCGCTGACCACAACCGCCTTTGGGGGAATTATGAATATGATAGTAGGAAAACAACGCCCTCACAAGTACATGGCGTTTTATGGCTTTATAAAGAATTAAAAAGTTATGAGCAACTAAAAACACAAGTCATTATCGTTATTAAAGTAATGAAACAGAACTCAGTATCTCTGGTGGCGTGCTCGGGGTGTGGGTGTGTCCGTAGCGCTGCGGGGCGGGGGGCCTTATCAACACGGTGAGAGCCGACTGTTCTGGGAGCCGTTGAATGAACCCGAAAAACTCAAAGAGAGAGTAACCGAGTGACGCAGTAAACCCGCTCAGACCCGCTCCGCTCCTGGTTCTCACTCAGACCCGCTCCGCTCCTGGTTCTCACTCAGACCCGCTCCGCTCCTGGTTCTCGCTCAGACCCGCTCCGCTCCTGGTTCTCGCTCAGACCCGCTCCGCTCCTGGTTGTGCTCAGACCCGCTCCGCTCCTGGTTCTCGCTCAGACCCGCTCCGCTCCTGGTCCCGGGTGAGGTCATCCGTCGGAGGCTGACACGATGCTGAGCAGCGCGGTGGTGCGTCCTGCGCACAGCGGGGGGGGCTTCTGCTTCGAGAACACTCGCAGGTCAGGGTTAGGGTCAGGGTCGGGGTCAGGGTCAGGGTCAGGGTGAGGGTCAGGGTGAGGGTCAGGGTCAGGGTCAGGGTGAGGGTCAGGGTCAGGGTCAGGGTCAGGGTCAGGGTTAGGGTCGGGGTCAGGGTCAGGGTCAGGGTCGGGGTCGGGGTCGGGGTCAGGGTCCGGGTCGGGGTCGGGGTCGGGGTCGGGGTCGGGGTCAGGGTCAGGGTCGGGGTCGGGGTCGGGGTCGGGGTCAGGGTCAGGGTCAGGGTCAGGGTTAGGGTCAGGGTATGTAGTGAACCGACCCACAGCCTCCGGTGGAATGCTCCATTACAGTCTCCCCCCCCTCCCACTCCTCCTCCACGGCCCTCCCTGCAGATCTGAAGGGGGAGAAGGGTATGGGGGGGGGGGGGGTCCAACCTCCCTTCTCTCATTGTCCACCATCAAGCCATCCGAACCCTGAATCCCTTCTAGAGAGGAGTTCAGTTCAACCTTGGGGAATATTTCATTATATTACAGATATTATATATATATATATATATATATATATAATATCTGTAATATAAAAAACTTTTAAACAGTAGTGTATGTATAGATGCATATATATATATATATATATATATATATATATATATATATGTATCTATACATACACTATCGTTTAAAAGTTTGGGGTCATCCAGACAATTTCATGTTTTCCATGAAACACAGAAAAACAGTTTTCAGCATATTTGTACAAGGGTTTTCTAACCAATTAGCCTTTTAACCTGATTAGTTAAACAACGTAGTATGAGAACACAGGAGTGATGGTGGCTGGGAATGGGCCTCTGTACGCCTATGTAGACATTGAATCTATCAATGACGCCTCAATGACGTCACCCCCAGGACCCGACGGGAGAGCTCTCACAGGAGGAGTGTGAGCTCCCCCTATGGGAATTCAAGGACCAAGATTTTGCTTTATCTTGATTTGTGTTGTGCATTTCACCCTTGGCTCTGAGCCTAGATGTGAAAATGCAGGGTTTTTCACGTTTAAATCACATGGGCCTGCTCACTACCCGAGTGGAACAGTGGCGCGCAGTTCCCCCGTGGATCCTAGTGTTTCCCAGGGTTACAGACTGCAATTTGCTATGAAACCAACCAGATTCAATGGTGTGTTAGTTTCTATGGCCAGTGGGGATTCGGCACGAATCCTAGAGGACCAAATATCGTCCCTGCTGCGAAAACCAGCTGTCAGGGCTGTCCCGAACAAGCAAGCCCAACAGGGTTTTTACTCCCGTTATTTTCTCATTCCAAAGAGAGGGAGCTCGTCCCTCTGCCCCATGTTAGATCTCCGTGTGTTAAACGGACACCTGCGCAAATACACGTTTGGGATATTGACACACAAAGTGCTCTGTCGTTCAATCCGTCCAGGGGATTGGTTTGTAACGATCGAGCTCTCAGACGCATAATTTCACATCGCCATCTATCCCGCGCACCGGTAATTTCTCCGGTTCACGTTTCAGAACAGGGCTTACGAATACCAAGTAGTCCCATTCGGGCTATCGTTGACCCCGAGAGTGTTCAGCAGGTGTGTGGAGGCAGCACTGTCACCGATTAGAAACAGCGGCATCAGAATATTCTCTTATCTGGACGATTACCTGATATGTTCCAATTAACAGGCACTCAGAGATTCTGCTACCATGGTAAACCATCTCAGGACTCTGGGATTCAGCATGAGCCCAGTAAAACACTGAACAAAGTTAGAAAAATAACATTGGGTGACTTGACGTAATCCCTGGTTCAGATAACAGAGTGTGGTGTTTCACCAACACGTCCCTCCTTGCATTAACACAGAAAGAAACCAGAATGATTTGAGGAGGGAGGGTCGACGGTCAAAGTGCAGGGGGCGGGGCCCTGTGGCACAGCCCGACCTGTCCGTCAAGGACAGACGTGGTGCGATTGGAGCTTCTGCAGTAGGTCACGCCGAGGCGATTCCTACAGTGCAACACCTCACTCTGTTATCAAAGAACCTGGGCTCACGTCAAGGAACCCAAAGTAAACACCGTCTGAAGGCTTTCCTATAGGTTCACTGAAGGAAAGCCTATAGTGACCACTATAGGAGGACCTCAAACTCCCCATGAACGGACTCATCCCCCTGGACTCACTCTTTACACGACAATTGCAGTATTTCACACTTTAATTATCTTTAATTTATCTGTTTTTGGAAGATGCTGTCATTTTTCATAATATCGCACAATTGACTTTTTATGGCATATTTTCTGATATGTATATATATATTTTGTATTCAACATTTTCTACTTATATTATATACCTGACCTTTTTATTTTAGTGTTCACTTGCTTTGGCAATGCAAATGTATATTTCTCATGCCAATAAAGCTTGAGAGAGAGAGAGAGAGAGAGAGAGAGAGAGAGAGAGAGAGAGAGAGAGAGACAGAGAGAGAGCGGGAGAGAGAGAGAGAGAGAGAGCAAGAGAGAGAGAGAGAGACACTCATTCACCGCGTCTCTCCCCTCTGATCGCGATTACGGGTCTCTAGTGATTACGTTAATCTCCCCCCACCCTGGAGCGAGCATTTTTTTTAAGGTGGAATCGAAACTTAAGAGGAGCCTGATCGGCGAATATGGGGCTGCAATGAATGTGGGGCTAACTTCAGTGTCGTATCCATTTTGCTGCGTCTACAAACTAGTACAGACTAGTCCCCTCGGCCATCCGTCGACCGACGGAGGTCGTGTGAATGCGCCCTGGCCTGAATACGTGCGGACCATGGACCTATAAAGACTGTTTGGAATGCGCCCTTACCGTTTTGAGTACACCATCCGGGTCCCTTCAGTACACTTCTTTTACCGCGATCGTTATTGGAACGCCCTAATCAAACTATGTATAGTAAGTACGACCTTTTCCTGTGACATTCCTGCGTCTCCCCCTTCGTCATAGCCCGTTTCAGCACCCTGTCAGTGGACAGGTACAATCCTACGAACGTCGTGAGTGCATTGAAAGCACGTTCATGTTAGTTTAGTAGTTAGTAGTTTCGGGAAACGCTCCAAAGAAATTCCCGATTGGTTCGCAAGATCTATCGTGAGAATGATCAAACAAGCAAAGCCTTATCGGAAAACGAGGCCCTGGACTTCCAACAAAAAAATTAAAAAAACAAAACAAGACATTTTCTTCCATTGTGATTGGGTGGGCAGGGCGCATATTTTGGTGGGCTGAGGCCACCCTTGCCCCTGGCTACCGCCGGCCCTGCTATAGACCTGACTCCAGCCCCTATGGCCCCCCGGTGGGGGGCCCGGAGCCTCGCCGACCCAGCCACTACACCTTGGGGACCAGGACTCCGGAGCTGGCCCTCCCGCTGGGCCTGGACGTGAGTCTCTTCTGACGAGGTCGCTGCTTTTACCGCGTTCTCCGAGTCTGCTTCATCGCGCCATGTGCTGCGGGCGGAACGCGTCCGTCGGCCCAGGTGCCTTTTGAGGCGTTTTACGCACCTTGTTTTCACGGGTCCGTGCCCTTACGTCATCTAGCTCCATTCAGACTTTTTTTTCACTTTCTCCCAACTCCAGTTTAGAATCAGTAGGGAACGTGTCGCACGCAAGTTGATATGTGTTATGAGTGTCCACTAGACCACTAGAGATCCAGTTCAATCTAAAGAGATCCAACTCAATTTAAAGCCACTAGAGATCCACTTCAATCTAAAGCGATCCAACTCAATCTAATGCCACTAGAAGTAGAAGCACAGGAGACTCCTTTGGTGAAACTCGCTGTTCTGGTATCTGACCACTAGGGGGTGCCAAACTGGCGTTGTATGTAGGGGGTGCTAAACGGCCGCTTCCATCCTCCCCTACACAAAGTGTTGTAAACATCGCAAAGACAAGCTTTCGGTAAAGTAATTGATCAAATAAAAAAATGAATAAAGAAAAACCTCCACACTCTATACAAATAGTTCCTTAATTAGATTCAATCTGTTTTGACTGAAGCCTCGTTGCCCCCGGGGTCTCTGGGTTAGGGCATGCTGACTCCTAATCACGCCGCATCTGATTCACTGCCAAACCAGGAACCACCTGAGCAGGTGAAAGGGAATCTTTTGGCCATTGATGACGCTATGGGGGGGGGTACCTTCTTAACATTGTTATTTTTTTCGTGTTTTAATTGGTTTTATTTTTTAGGGTAATTTCCCGCTGTGCAGGTTTTGAAGGTCTTTCGCTTTTTTTGGTCGGGAAGATCGTCTGCTGAGGAAAGGGATTTAGAGAATAAACAAGTTTTATGTGTTTATGTATCTGTCCGTCTCCCTTTCTCTATCTCTTTCACTATCCACCTCTAACCCGCCGAAATGTGTTAATTTGTAATGTGTACACACACACACACACACACGTATCTTTCATCTGTAATTGCAGTGTTGCTGTTGTTTTGGAGAGCTAGCCGCTAGTTAGCGATGCTCTATTCTCCACTGTGGGAATTATGCATCGCACAAAACAAACACACAAAACCTTCTGTGTAATTACACACCCTGTCTTGGTGCAGGACGACACACAAACACACAGACACAGACACAGACACACACACACACGCTCTCCGAATATAGTGAGGACGAGAACAAACACTCAATAAGTGCCTACATTAAGATCCAGGACGCACAACATACAATAAGTGCGTACAACATACAATAAGTGTGTGGCAGTCTACCAGTATTATATAAGTAGTATCAGTGTCGATACCGATCTATGAATCTGTTCTTCAATGTACAAACATGCTCACAAACGTCCCTCCGAGCCCACCGCCCTTCCGTGCGAGTCCACCGCCGCCCCGGATGCGGAGATCCACTGGATCCTCCCTGGGCGCCACATCGTCAGCCACGCGGCGAACACCTCCAGTGTGTTTGTGTTCTCCAAAGGCTCTCTGCGAGTACTGCAGGGTCTGCTGTAGGACAGCGGCTATTACAAAATGTGTCGCTGTAACCGACACGGTGTGGACACGCTCGCCATGGAGGTCAACGTGACCAGACACCCAGGCCGGGATGAGGAGAACGACGCAGAGGAAGTCGGCAAAGTCGCCGCAGTCGGCGTCCGGACTCCGCATGAGGATTAAGGTGTGGACCGAGATGTCCGTGGACGGATCCGGGGACTATCAAGGCAGGAAGTCGATCAAACCGGATGTCAGTAGACGCAGGGGTCCATCCGTTCAGGACGACATGGAGGAGGCTGGCGGTGCCGCGGGAACCCGTCCAGCCTCGCGTCGACGCCAGAAAGCCCGCGGCGGACGTGCGCCGGAGGGTCAACATGGAGAGCAACAAGATCGACCTGCGGAAATGGGCGGACATCCTGGCCAAGGTCCGCGATAAAACCGGTCAGAGCGGCATCACGGCGGCGAACACGGTCCGACAGACGCAAACGTCGGAGAAGAGTCTGACGTTTATCGGAAAGACCGCAAGAAGGGGAACGTGGAGGGTTCCGGAGAGGGCGAGACAATGCAGGAGGAGAAGAAGGAGGTCCTCCACATAACCACTACAACAAGAACTACAACAACACTGACCCGACGCACTTCACAAGCACTGCAGATTACAAACCCAGCACGCCGAGCGTGACCGAGAGCAGACGCACAACCCATGTGACCTCAGACACGCGCACACCGCCATCCACGTGACCCCCGACCCCCGCAGAACACACAGCCCCCAGGCGGCGGCGGTGGCGACGGGGTCTGGTAACACAGTTAACGCACACACAGAGCACACAAGTGACTCCGAGCGACACACAGGGCACACACGTGATCCTGAGCGACACACGTGACCCTGAGCGACACACAGAGCACACACGTGACCCTGAGCGACACACAGGGCACACACGTGACCCTGAGCGACACACAGGGCACACACGTGACCCTGAGCGACACACGGAGCACACACGTGACCCTGAGCGACACACGGAGCACACACGTGACCCTGAGCGACACACGGAGCACACACGGGACCCTGAGCGACACACGGAGCACACACGGGACCCTGAGCGACACACGGAGCACACACGTGATCCTGAGCGACACACGTGACCCTGAGCGACACACGGAGCACACACGTGACCCTGAGCGACACACGGAGCACACACGTGACCCTGAGCGACACACGTGACCCCGAGCGACACACGGAGCACACACGTGACCCTGAGCGACACACGGAGCACACACGTGACCCTGAGCGACACACGGAGCACACACGTGATCCTGAGCGACACACGTGACCCTGAGAGACACACAGGGCACACACGTGACCCTGAGCGACACACAGGGCACACACGTGACCCCGAGCGACACACGTGACCCTGAGCGACACACGGAGCACACACGTGATCCTGAGCGACACACGTGACCCTGAGAGACACACGGAGCACACACGTGACCCTGAGAGACACACAGGGCACACACGTGACCCTGAGTGACACACGGAGCACACACGTGACCCTGAGCGACACACAGGGCACACACGTGACCCTGAGCGACACACGGAGCACACACGTGACCCTGAGCGACACACGGAGCACACACGTGATCCTGAGCGACACACGTGACCCTGAGCGACACACGGAGCACACACGTGACCCTGAGCGACACACGGAGCACACACGTGACCCTGAGCGACACACGGAGCACACACGTGACCCTGAGCGACACACGTGACCCCGAGCGACACACGGAGCACACACGTGACCCTGAGCGACACACGGAGCACACACATGACCCTGAGCGACACACGGAGCACACACGTGATCCTGAGCGACACACGTGACCCTGAGAGACACACAGGGCACACACGTGACCCTGAGCGACACACAGGGCACACACGTGACCCCGAGCGACACACGTGACCCTGAGCGACACACGGAGCACACACGTGATCCTGAGCGACACACGTGACCCTGAGAGACACACGGAGCACACACGTGACCCTGAGAGACACACAGGGCACACACGTGACCCTGAGCAACACACAGGGCACACACGTGACCCTGAGTGACACACGGAGCACACACGTGACCCTGAGCGACACACAGGGCACACACGTGACCCTGAGCGACACACGGAGCACACACGTGATCCTGAGCGACACACGTGACCCTGAGCGACACACGGAGCACACACGTGACCCTGAGCGACACACGGAGCACACACGTGACCCTGAGCGACACACGGAGCACACACGTGACCCTGAGCGACACACGTGACCCCGAGCGACACACGGAGCACACACGTGACCCTGAGCGACACACGGAGCACACACATGACCCTGAGCGACACACGGAGCACACACGTGATCCTGAGCGACACACGTGACCCTGAGAGACACACGGAGCACACACGTGACCCTGAGAGACACACAGGGCACACACGTGACCCCGAGCGACACACGTGACCCTGAGCGACACACGGAGCACACACGTGATCCTGAGCGACACACGTGACCCTGAGAGACACACGGAGCACACACGTGACCCTGAGAGACACACAGGGCACACACGTGACCCTGAGCGACACACAGGGCACACACGTGACCCTGAGAGACACACGGAGCACACACGTGACCCTGAGAGACACACGGAGCACACACGTGACCCTGAGCGACACACAGGGCACACACGTGACCCTGAGCGACACACGTGACCCTGAGCGACACACAGAGCACACACGTGACCCTGAGCGACACACAGGGCACACACGTGACCCTGAGCGACACACGGAGCACACACGTGACCCTGAGAGACACACAGGGCACACACGTGACCCTGAGCGACACACGGAGCACACACGTGACCCTGAGAGACACACAGGGCACACACGTGACCCTGAGCGACACACGGAGCACACACGTGACCCTGAGCGCGCCGGTCACACACACCAGAGCTGGTGCCGTGCAGCACACGACTCAAAGCCCCCAAGGTTCGGCGCAAATCCCCCGAGAGGAGAACCGCCCCCCGCCCCCCGCCCCCTCGCTAACCCCGACCTGCAGACCCGCATCCCCCCCCCCCCAGCACCACATCTGGACCACAGAGCCGTCTCACTCGCTGGCAGACGAACACAAACAGAGCCAGCAGCCGCGGCGGTGTAACCCACGGCGACTCGTCCCGGGGGCGCCACGGCAACAAGACCGACAGACGCAGCCGTCGGGATAGTCACGACACGAGACGCAACACACCCGCCGCGAGAGGGGAGGAGGGAGGCCCAGAGGGGCGAGGGTTGGGAGGAGGGAGGGGGGAGGGAGGGGTCGCTGCCGCCACTGAGGTAATCGGGGTCCCCCTGGAGGAATCCAGGGGGGTGGCCAGGGATTCGCCGAGCGGTTGGCCGCTCATCACGGAGACGCCGGCGCTGGTACGAGGGAGGGGGGGAGAGAGGGAGGGGGGGAGAGAAGGAGAGAGAGATGGGGGAGGGAGGGAGGAGAGGAGGGATGGAGGGGGAGAGAGTCTCTCACTATCTCTGTTGTATTCAGGGAATGGGTTAACCTAGCGATTCTTAGTGCTTGGCACTTGGTTCTAACATCCTTACTGTACCGACAGAGATATATTGTTGTTTCTTTCTTCTTTGACTTATTGTAGGTGTCTGCTAAATGCCTTTAATGTAAATGTCGCAGCAGAGTTCAGAAGCGCAGGAATGAGAAGACATTAAAGGTCCCATGGCATGCTACTTTATGGATGCTTTTATATAGGTGTTAGTGGGCCCTTAATACAGTATTTGAAGACGTTCAAGAAATTCAGCCTTGTTGCAGAATTACAGCCACCACGAGCCAGTCCCACAATGAGCTCTCCCCAACCGTGACGTTTTTAGAGGCGGGTCCAGGAGGAGGGTGGGGGTATGGCCCTGAGCAGCTTGGGGCCACGGTACCATGCGCTCTGTTTACAGTGGATGTATCGCAACGGTGAGGCGCACACAGCCTTTGGCCGTGTTCTGTAAATATTCTAGAACACTCCGGGTGCTCCGGTGGCAGTCCTGGAGCTCTATATCTCAATTATATCATATTATACAAAGATATCTATATCATATAATATATATTATCATGGCCAAAAGCTGTGTGCGCCTCCAGAAGATTTTATGGATCTAAATAAATAAAATAAATAGTAATAGTGTAGTAAGAGTGATAGTGTATCGAAATAGTATTTGTGAGAGGGGGGGAGAGGGAGGTGGGGGGGAGGGAGACAGAGAGAGAGAGAGAGAGACAGAGACAGAGACAGAGACAGAGAGAGACAGAGAGAGAGACAGAGACAGAGAGAGAGAGACAGAGAGAGACAGAGAGAGAGAGAGACAGAGAGAGAGAGAGACAGAGAGAGAGAGAGACAGAGAGAGGGAGAGACAGAGAGAGGGAGAGAGACTTACTTCCCAGACGTCTGGAATCGTGGTCTCATAACACCTATTTTTAAAAATGGAAATAAATCTGACCCTGATAATTACAGAGGCATTTGTGTGAACAGTAACCTGGGGAAGGTTTTCTGTAGCATTATTAATTCGAGACTCATAGACTTCCTTATGAAACACAATGTCCTGAGCAAAAGTCAAATTGGATTCATACCAAATCACCGCACATCAGATCATATTTACACCCTACACACCCTAGTAGACAAATATATCAACCAAAACAAAACCAAAATATTTGCTTGTTTCATTGATTTCAAAAAAGCATTCGACTCAATTTGGCACATTGGATTACTTTACAAACTTCTTCAAAGCGGTGTAGGGGGTAAAGCATATGACATAATAAAATCAATGTACACAAACAACATGTGCGGCATCAAGATTGGACACAAGCGAACAGTTTTTGTTACTCAGGAGCGGGGAGTGAGACAAGGCTGCTGTCTATCACCTGCACTGTTTAACATTTACATAAATGAGCTGGCCTCCATTCTGGAACGGTCCACAGTGCCTGGTCTCACTCTCCACAACACCGAGATCAAATTCCTGCTTTACGCAGATGATTTAATCTTGTTAAGTCCCACAAAAGAAGGACTTCAACAGAGTCTAGACCTACTCGACCGTTACTGTCAGACCTGGGCCCTGGCTGTTAACATTAAGAAAACAAAAACCATGATATTCCAGAAAAGACCCAGATGTCTGGGAAACACATTGCACTTCACAATAGGAACACATAAAATAGAAAACTGTTTAGAATATAATTATTTAGGCCTGAAAATAAGTCCCACTGGAAGTTTCAATCCAGCAGTCAATGAACTGAGAGAGAAAGCACGCAGGGCTTTTTATGCAATCAAAAGACAAATTTACATTCAGATTCCAATTCTAATTTGGCTCAAATTACTTCAAGCAATTATTGAACCCATCTTGCTCTATGGAAGTGAAGTGTGGGGCCCACAAACAAACCAACTTTTTGACCAATGGGAAAAAAATTCAATTGAAATTGCAAACACCGAATTTTGCAAAAGCATTCTGCAGGTACACAGGACAACCACTAACAACGCCTGCAGAGCTGAATTAGGTCAGTATCCACTTCTATTAAAAATCCAAAAACGATCAATTAAATATTGGCTACATCTAAAACAAAGTGACCCCCACTCCTTTCAGTACAAAGCCCTGCAAAGCCAAGAGATGAACAGGAGTCCCCTCACTCAGCTGGTCCTGAGGCTCTGTCCACAGACAGGTTCCCCCTCTGCTCTGCCCCAGGACCAGTCGGAGAATATATCAATTAGACTCAACCAAATTATAAAACATCAGAAACAAACCTACCTCACCCATTGGAACACTAAAACACACACACAGAGCAAAATGCAGTGTTATCTGGCCCTAAATAGACAGTACACTGTGGCCCCCTACCTGACCACAGTGACTGATGTTAGACATAGAGTGTTGCTAACAAAGTACAGACTGAGCGCTCACTGCCTGGCCATAGAAACAGGCCGCCATAAGAAGTCATGGCTGCCCCAAGAGGAGCGGCTGTGCCAGCAGTGTGAAGAAGCTGCTGTAGAGACCGAGCAGCACTTCCTCCTACACTGCCCCAAATTCAAAAATATCCGCGAAATATACTTTAGCAAATTCGGCCAAAAACACCCTCATTTTATAAACTCCCATGTAGACCAACTACAAATATTAATGGGAGAGAGAAAAGAGAGCTCCGTCCTCGCAGCACAATTTATTTCAGCTTGCCACAACATGAGAGGATGACATTCTACACCAGGCCTCACTGTTTGATTGATTAATGATTATTAGTGACCTATAATGCGTTTTATGTAGCTTTTCATTAATTTTAATTTTTTTTTATTTTTTTAATATTATTATTATTATTATTATTATTTTTTTTATTATTATTATTATTATTTTTTTATATATATATTTTTTTTTTTACATATGTACATATGTATATCTGTATGTTATGTTATATTGTTACAGGTTGATATATGTACATATTGTTCTGACGTTCCATATTGTTATTATCGTAATATTTGTAATGCTTTGGCAACACTGTTTGGACTACCAATAGTCATGCCAATAAAGCTTTTTTGAATTGAATTGAATTGAATTGAGAGAGAGACAGAGAGAGAGAGAGAGAGAGAGAGAGAGAGAGAGAGAGAGAGAGACAGAGAGAGAGAGAGAGAGAGAGAGAGAGAGACAGAGAGAGAGAGAGAGAGAGACAGAGAGAGAGAGAGACAGACAGACAGTGTGTCCAGCCGTCTGTCTTTGGTTTCTTTCTATAACCGACAGAGACTCTGAGGCACCTCCCCCCCCCCCAACAAAAACCCAGGGAGGAGGTCCGATAATAATAAAATATAAAATTAAATTATATAATAATATAATAATTTATAATTTCTGATTAACATTTTATTATTCTTAAGGCGCTTATTGAAGCATTATTTACTAATAAAACACGAAATCATCGGCTGAACAAACGAGAAAATTCAGTTGGATCCACTGAGTTGTTTGTTGCAATTATGCTTCATTAACAAATACAACAGAAAAATAGTCCCTTACATGTACACGATAAACAGGAGGACTAAAACAATAGAAGCAGCAGACTTTACAAATCATCAACAGGTGTGCACATATCTTTAATAACTGAGCATGTTCTGCGGACGCTTGGTTCACATTAGAACACAAAAAATCAAGATTCAGTCTTAAGCCATTTACAACATGCAACATTATCCCATAGATCTCTTGGTTATTATTAATAAAATATAAAATCTGCTTTAAATCAGGTCGTGAATCAGGATTATGTGACTTTAGGGGGAATTAATGGGAGTCAATGGAGGCTGAGGGAGGAACGTCCTACCTGAAGTACTGTCAATAGGCGATAGGGGGTGCTAATGTCCCTTTACAGAAAAATAGTCCCTTACATGTACACAAAAAACACAAGGGCTAAAACAATAGAAGCAGCAATATATTTGCTGCAATAGAAGCAGCAAATTAGGTTGCAAATCAGGATTATGACAAAAATGATGATATCAGAGCCCTTAAGACGAAAACTGGTGAAGTCTGAAACTATATAAAAATTTACAATCACTAAGTTGTTTTATATACATTTCAAATGATAAATGTGCTTATCTAACTATGGGAGATCTTGAAAGTCTTTTCATGGTTTATCATATATACTGTCTAGAAGAGAGAGAGAGAGGGAGAGAGAGAGGGAGAGAGAACGAGAGAGAGAGAGAGAGAGAGACTATAACTGCCACAGAGACACTGAGTCATCAGTCCTCTCAGTGTGTGTGTGTGTGTTTTTGTGTATGTGTTTGTGTGTTTTTGTGTACGTGTCTGTTTGTTTATGTCTGTGTGTTTAGTATGTGTGTGTTTGTATGTGTGTGGACCCCCCCCCCCCCCCCCCCCCCCCCCCCCCGCTGAGGGATCACAGAGTCACTGAGCCCCCCCTCTCCTCTCCCCCTGGGGTCCACCACCACCCTACCCTAACCCCAGGGAGGAGGTCCTCCTGGGTGAAGGAGGACCAGAAGGTGTGGAGGTGTGTCAGTGTGTCTGAGGACCCTCCTCCACCTGGGGACACTCTGTAGAAGGACAGAGAGCCAGCAGGCCGGTCCAGATACACTCCTACTCTGGTGGAGCCAGCGGGGGGGAGAGGGAGGACTGTTACTGTACCGTTGTACCGGGCAGAGTAACGATCATCAGAACAATAAAGACTCCAGGACTTGTTGTTCAGTCCAAGCCCGCTGTCACCACCCCATCCTCTCCTTGTGATTCCTCTGTATGTCACTCCTATAACAACACCTCCTTCCCTCTCTACCTCCCAGTAACAGCGGCCAGTCAGAGCCTCTCTACCCAACACCTGGTCCCAGTAGTCAAATCTCTCTGGGTGATCCGGATACGACTGGTCCTCTCTAACCAGCGTCACCTTCCTGTTGTCCTCAGACAGAGAGAGTCGTCTGTGGGCCGTGTTGGGGTCCAGTGTGAGTTCACAGGCATCTGAGGGAGAACCAGACATGATGAGCTGCTGAACCCTTCTTCATCCTCATCATCATCACTGGTACTGTTCTCCTGAACATGACATGTGAGGGGGGGGGGGGGGGTCATGTGATGTTATAGTAACGCTATTGCTTCAGACTCCACCTTCACCCCCCCCCCGCCCCCGAGCCCAGACCCTCCCCTCAGCACCCTTTGTGTGTGTGTGTGTGTGTGTGTGTGTGTGTGTGTGTGTGTGTGTGTGTGTGTGTGTGTGTGTGTGTGTGTGTGTGTGTGTGTGTGTGTGTGTGTGGACCCTCAGCCCCATCTCCCCCCCCCCTCCCCCGAGCCCAGATGTTATCTTCATGATGATTGGACAGTATTAATATATGGAAGATACATGATGTCAGCCATCATCCTCATTCCCAGTAGGATCTGATCTCACTTCCTGCTGTGTGGATGGACTTTCCATCTCAGTAGTGAGTGTGTGATGTGATGAATCAAACAGACACTCACATCTCTGTGGAATTGGTTTCAGCCTCCACACTCCACCGTGCTCCACACTGGGGGAGAAACAAAGTGAGAGCAGCATGTTGAAACATTCACCTTCATCATCTGCCGTCTCATCACGTTCTACACAACGTGAGTGACAGCTGCCTCTTCAAACCACTTCATCTAGCAGCGGCTTGAATCCTCGTAGGAGACTTTGTCCCTGAGTGGTGAGCTGTCCTCTCCATACCTGAGAGTGTCCAGTCTCCAGCGTGGATCCTCCAGTCCAGCAGAGAGCAGTGCAGCTCCAGAGTCTCCTGGGTGATTGTAGCTCAGGTCCAGCTCTCTCAGATGGGAGGGGTTGGAGCTCAGAGCTGAGGCCAGAGAAGCACAGCCTTCCTGTGTGACCAGGCAGCCAGACAAGCTACACACACACACACACACACACACACACACACACACTTTATTATATTTATTCTGGTTGAGAGCAGTTCATACTAAAGTTACCACATTTATAAAGTGTATTCATTCCATTTGGAGGACAAGGAGAACAGGAAGAGTAAGTGGGGAGATGACATCATCACAGACATCAGAACTTCCTTCACTTGGATGTGAAACAGGATCATAAGCAAATGCTCCTTTCTCAATAGCTACAACTCAATGAGATATTGTTTGGTCAACAGAGATCAGGTCTGATTGTTAGGAGTCAGGAGAAGTCCGCTGTGTTTGGTACGCTGAGACCGTTTCTTCACAGGTTCTAACATTGTGTAGAACCAGGGAGAGTTTTGTCAGCAGGCAAAAGAGCAACAGAAAGGCATCGGACATGAGCAGTACTACACCAAACTAATGTGAAGTTAATAAAGTCCATCTTTAATGTTCAATATGATTCACTTTACCACGGCCAGTGATGTTCTATGGTGAGGTGTACATTATATTTAGATCACAGCACAGCTAAAGCCTCATCCCCATGTCTACACTAATGACAACTCCTCAGCTCACATCTGCTGACCAGAGTTACATAACATATAACATACATAACATACTAGTAGTTAACAGGTCAACCCCTAACCCTCACATCAGCTGGCCAGAGCTACATAACATATAACATACATAACATACTAGTAGTTAACAGGTCAACCCCTAACCCTCACATCAGCGGTCCAGACTTACATAACATATAACAAACATAACATACGAGTAGTTAACAGGTCAACCCCTAACCCTCACATCAGCTGGCCAGAGCTATGTAACATATAACAAACATAACATACTACTAGTCAACAGGTCAACCCCTAACCCTCACATCAGCTGGCCAGAGCTACATAACATATAACATGCATACCGTCTTGTGTGTTCTTTTCGATAACGGTCCAACTAGTCGTGGACCATCCCTTACATATTAAACAACCCCAAGACCCAGTTTGAAGAGGCTGAAAACTGACCTGAGAGTTTCCAGTGTACAGTGTGGACTCCCCAGTCCAGCAGAGAGCAGCTTCACTCCTGAATCCTGCAGATCATTGGTACTCAGGTCCAGCTCTCTCAGACTAGAGGAGTTGGAGCTGAGAACTGAGGCCAGAGCTTCACAGCATCTCTCTGACAGATCACAGCCCTTCAGCCTTCACACAAAATAAAGAGAACAGGTTAGGAACTGTGATTAAAATAACTTACATCTTCAACTTATTACATAATGAAGAAATTGTGGTTATTCAAATTGGGTGTAAAATGTATAACAATAAGATTGTTTTTTTGCAGCATTTGAAAAGTCGTTTGTATATTAAAATTACTTTTTGTTGCAGTATTATGTATATTATGTATTGTAATGTTATCAGTTAATCTAAAGCGATGTTTTGTAGATAATTAGAAGTTTTATTCCAATATTATGTATAGTGTGTTGGGAGGAGAATAAACATCATAGCGATCAGGAAAACACCTTGCGAGCACGAGAACTAAAGGTACGGCCACACTGAACGCGTTACGCGAGTTTGATTAGGCCTAACCTGCCGCTTCATCATTGTGTCACAAAAATGGTTCAACGCGCCTACGGAGCTAGATGAGCCCGCCCAAAACTTATTTTACCCCGCTACTTTTCATTTGCTCCACAAACATGGCTGAGATCACCACCATCGCTGCGCTGTATTTGTTGTGGGAGTTCGAGGAGAGTAGGAAACCCAAACGCCGTCGCGTTTGAGTGCATGACATCCTCCGTAGGCGCTCACAGCTGGGTGAGTTTCACCACCTCCTCCAGGAACTCCGCCTGGATGACGGCCGGTTCCAGCGGTATTTTGGGTTGACTGGGGCCATGTTCGATGACCTGCTATCCCGGGTTGGTGCCAGGATCTCCTGTCAGGACACCAACTACAGGCGCTCCATATCAGCTGCGGAGCGCCTGTCCTCCGTCACTCTGCCAGTGACGTCGGGTCAAGCTCAACGCTGATTGGCTATCGCGGCTAAGCGTCACGCGTAGGAGCGTAAAAAGTTAAATTTTTTGAACTCCGCACATAGGTGCGTTGGGCACGTAGGTGCGCTGGGCGCGTTATTTAGGTGCGTAAAACGCGTCTAACACGCCTAAAGCGATACTTTTAGCACGTGTAACGCATATACGCCCCAAAAACCAATGGTTCCCAATGCAAAAATGCGGATTTTCTACGCCTTTAACGAGCATGAAGCGTTCAGTGTGGCCGTACCTTTAGACAGCATTTGTGCGCTTGGGGATGTCAGTTTCGTGCTGCTTCACTTTACATGCACACTTTTATGGATGTAAATCTGTTAAATGTCTTCTGATATTGCACCTTGTGGTGTATCTGTTTAACCATTGTAAAACTGACCTGAGAGTTTCCAGTGTACAGTGTGGACTCCCCAGTCCAGCAGAGAGCAGCTTCACTCCTGAATCCTGCAGATCATTGGTACTCAGGTCCAGCTCTCTCAGACTAGAGGAGTTGGAGCTGAGAACTGAGGCCAGAGCTTCACAGCATCTCTCTGACAGATCACAGCCCTTCAGCCTTCACACAAAATAAAGAGGACAGGTTAGGAACTGTGATTAAAATAACTTACATCGTAAACTTATTACATATTGAAGAAATTGTGGTTATTCAATATTGGGTGTAAAATGTATAACTATATGTAATTTGTTGTGAAGAGGCGGCAGTAGCTCAGGAGGGAACAGCGGGTTGGCTGGTAACCTGGAGGTTGCTGGTTCAATCCCCGCTCCTCCTAGCTGAGTGTTGAGGTGTGCTTGAGCAAGGCACCTGACCCTAACTGCTACCGACGAGCTGGCTGTCGCCTTGCATGGCTGACTCCGCGGTTGGTGTGTGAATGTGTGCGTGAATGTGAGGCAATATTGTAAAGCGCTTTGGGTGGCCAAAGGTTAGAAAAGAGCTATATTAATGCAGTCCATTTAAAATTGTTTTGCTGTGTTTGGAAATCGTTTTTTCTATTAATATTAGTTTTTGTTGCAGTATTATGTAATGTATTGTAATACATGTTATTAGTTCATCTAAAGCATTGTTTTGCGTATAATTAGAAGTTTTATTCCAATATTATGCATATTGTGTTTAGAGGAGAATAAATATCATAGCAATCAGGAAAACACTTTGCGAGCACAAGAACTAAGAAAGCATTTGTGCGCTTAGGGATGTCAGTTGCTTGCTGCTTCACTTTATGTGTGCACTTTTATGGAGGTAAATCTGTTAAATGTCTTCTGATATTGCACCTTGTGGTGTAACTGTTTGACCATTGGGTAAAACGGACCTGAGAGTTTCCAGTGTACAGTGTGGACTCCCCAGTCCAGCAGAGAGCAGCTTCACTCCTGAATCCTGCAGATCATTGGTACTCAGGTCCAGCTCTCTCAGACTAGAGGAGTTGGAGCTGAGAACTAAGGCCAGAGCTTCACAGCATCTCTCTGACAGATGACAGCCCTTCAGCCTTTACCCAAAATAAAGAGAACATGTCAGGAACTGTGATTAAAATAACATACATCTTTAAGTTATTCAATAATGAAGGAATGTTATTAGTTGAACAAAAAAAAACTAAATAATTAGATGTATAAATGAATACTCCTATATTCTATTTTTCTGAATATTCTCTTATGTATACTATAATACATTACACGTTAATAGGACACCTACAGAGATGTTTTGTATATTATTATAGCTAGTATGTTTATTCTGTTATGAGCAGAATAGTAATACATGTTGTAATGAACCTACAGAAATCTTTTTCATATTATTTTAACCTCATATTCCAGTTGTATTTATATTGTGTAGTGTGTATTGTAATACATGTTATTAGTGAACCTACAGAGATATTTTGGAGGCTTTGACCACTGGCAGCAGCCTGAGAAGACCATCTTCTGAAGCAGAGTATTTTTTCAGGTCAAACACGTCGAGCTCCTCTTCTGATGTCAGTAAGATGAAGACCAGAGCTGACCACTGAGCAGGGGATAGAGATTCTCCGGAGAGACTTCCTGATGTCAGGTACTGTTGGATCTCCTTCACTAGAGAACAGTCGTTCAGCTCATTCAGACAGTGGAACAGATTGATGCTTCTCTCTGGAGATAGGTCTCCTTTTATGTTCTCCTTGATGTAAGACACTGTTCCCTTATTGGTCTGTGAGCTGCTTCCTGTCAGTCGCAACAGACCTGTTTTAATCTGAGTGGTCAGTGATCTTTTTTTCTGTCCCAGCAGACCGCGTAGGACAATCTGATTGGTCTCCAGAGAGAGGCCCAGGAGGAAGCGGAGGAACAAGTCCAGGTGTCCGTTCTCACTCTGTAAGGCCTTGTCCACAGCACTCTGGTAGAAGAGGAGTTTATCTTTCCTGGAGGTTGGTGGTTCTTCTGAGAGCAGATTGACACCAGTATCGATGAAGGACAGAAAGACATAAAGGGCAGCCAGAAACTCCTGGATGCTCAGATGGACAAAGCAGAACACCTTGTCCTGGTACAGCCCACACTCTTCTTTAAAGATCTGGGTGAACACTCCTGAGTACACTGAGGCTGCTCTGATATTGATGTCACACTCTGCCATATCTGCCTCGTAGAAGATCAGGTTCCCTTTCTCCAGCTGGTTAAAAGCAAGTTTTCCAAGAGAAACAATGATCTCCCTGCTCTCTAAACTCCAGTCCGGATCTGTTTCAGCCCTCCCATGGTACTTCCTGTCCCCCTGTATGGACTGAACCCTCAGGAAGTGGCTGTACATCTGAGTCACGGTCTTGACAACAGAAGACTGGGATGTGACACATGATGTGGAGGCTTCTTGATTTCTTGACGTGGGAGATGATTGTGGTGGCCAGCGTCTCCTCTCGGAATCTCTTCCTGAAGTACTCCTCCTTCTGTTGGTCGGAGAACCCCCTCACCTCTGTCACCATGTCAACACACTCAGCAGGGATCTGATTGGCTGCCGCAGGGCGTGTGGTTATCCAAATGCGAGCAGAGGGAAGCAGGTCGCCCCTGATGAGGTTTGTCAGCAGCACGTCCACCGAGGTGGACTTTGTGACATCATTCCATATCGGGTTGTTCTGGAAGTCCAGAGGAAGTCGACACTCATCCAGACCATCCAAGATGAAGACAACTTGGAACCGGTCGAATCTGCAGATTCCTGCTTCTTTGGTCTCACTAAAGAGGTGATGAAGAAGTTCCACCAAGCTAAACTCTTTCCTTTTCAGTAAATTCAGCTCTCTGAAAGTGAGGAGAAATGTGAAGTGTATGTCCTGGTTGGTTTTCCCTTCAGCCCAGTCCAGAATGAACTTGTGTGTTAAGACGGTTTTACCAATGCCGGCCACTCCAGTTGTCATTATTGTCCTGATTGGATGATCGTTTCCAGGTAAGGGTTTAAAGATGTCTTCACATCTGATTGGTGTTTCTTCCTTGGCTGGTTTCCTGGAAGCTGTTTCAATAAGTCTGACCTCATGTTCCTTGTTGACCTCTCCACTGCCTCTCTCTGTGATGAAGATCTCTGTGTAGAAGTCGTTCAGATCTGTTCGCTTTCCTGCTTTAGCGATTCCCTCAAACACACACCTGAACTTCTTCTTCAAATGAGACTTGATTTTATGCTTGCAATCGACAGCATCAGATCCTAAATGAGAAAACAACAGATGACATCAGTTAGTGGATGGTGATCAGTGGAACCAGGTCAATATTTCCTGTTAAATTACCAACTTCATGATATTTAGTGGCTTCATTACTTGGTGGTCGGAAAAGCTGGTTGTGAAGGACTGCATGCAACAGATTCAAAATGGTAAGGACTATTATTTCCGCAGCAATATGATTGTTCTAATGATAGTAATAATGATAGTGAATCAGTGTAAAGTGATTTGCTATGCTGATACAACAAGACAGGGTTTCATCACTTCCACTGAGTTGTTCTGCTGTTGGTCACCAGTATAATGTTTAACGTTAATGTGGCTTCATAACTTGTGGTCGGAGAAGCTGGTCGTGACAAAGACTGCATGTTACATATTCAAAATGTTCAGGACTTTGTTTTTTCCACAGCAATATGATTGGTCTAATGATAATAATAATGATAGTGAATTGGTGTAAAATGATATGCTGATATAACAAGATAGTGTTGCATCTCTTCCACAGAGTTATTCTGCTGTTGATCTGCAGCTTACGTTTAATATTATTAATAATAATAATAATAATAATAATAATAATAATAATAATAATAATAATTACATTTAATAACATTTTTTTTCAAGGCACCTTTTATGATACCCAAGGTCCCCTTACAATTCATAAAACAATCTAGGGTCAAGAACAGCAGGAGCTGCATCGCCAACAGCATGATCAAAACAAGACATAAGACCCAAGTAGGAGGGGGTAAGAACAGCAGTGAGGAGACCCAGGTAGGAGGGGGTAAGAACAGTGAGGAGACCCAGGTAGGAGGGGGTAAGAACAGTGAGGAGACCCAGGTAGGAGGGGGTAAGAACAGCAGTGAGGAGACCCAGGTAGGAGGGGGTAAGAACAGTGAGGAGACCCAGGTAGGAGGGGGTAAGAACAGTGAGGAGATCCAGGTAGGAGGGGGTAAGAACAGTGAGGAGACCCAGGTAGGAGGGGGTAAGAACAGTGAGGAGACCCAGGTAGGAGGGGGTAAGAACAGTGAGGAGACCCAGGTAGGAGGGGGTAAGAACAGTGAGGAGACCCAGGTAGGAGGGGGTAAGAACAGTGAGGAGACCCAGGTAGGAGGGGGTAAGAACAGCAGTGAGGAGACCCAGGTAGGAGGGGGTAAGAACAGTGAGGAGACCCAGGTAGGAGGGGGTAAGAACAGTGAGGAGACCCAGGTAGGAGGGGGTAAGAACAGTGAGGAGACCCAGGTAGGAGGGGGTAAGAACAGTGAGGAGACCCAGGTAGGAGGGGGTAAGAACAGTGAGGAGACCCAGGTAGGAGGGGGTAAGAACAGTGAGGAGACCCAGGTAGGAGGGGGTAAGAACAGTGAGGAGACCCAGGTAGGAGGGAGTAAGAACAGCAGCACAACGGGGATACGAGGGGAACCCATGGTAGGGGGTCATTACAGCGAGCAGGCCAGTGGGAACACATGTGTTTTGAGGAGGGATTTCAATGTTGTCAGGGCGTCTCTTTCAGTTCAGCTGAGAGCCCTAGCACCCATGGTGCTGAGAGCCCTAGCACCCACGGTGCTGAGAGCCCTAGCACACACGGTGCTGAGAGCCCTAGCACCCACGGTGCTGAGAGCCCTAGTACCCACGGCGCTGAGAGCCCTTGCACCCACGGTGCTGAGGCGGGAGGTCCGGACGGTGAAGACCAGCTGAGGATGACGAAGGGAGCGGCAGGGCCTGTTCTCCTGGAGGAGGTCGGGGAGATAAGTGGGGGCCACGTTGTGGAGGGCTTTGTCGGTGAGCAGAAGGGTTTTAAGGTCAATCCGGTGTTGGACACTGAGCCAGTGTAGTTGGACGAGAATGGGGGTGATGTGGTCGGGGGATTTGGTGCTGGTAATGATGATGTTTAACATTCTTTAACCTGAGACCCCCACCATTACCCTACATATCCGGATCAAACCATTTAACCTGATGCCCCACAACAACCCCACATACTGGATTAAACCATTTAACAAAGAAGGGAAAATTGAAAGAGGAAAAACTCAAAGAGGAAAGATTGTCTCCACATAGAAGTATGAAATGTATAAGTCTCACACTATGTAATTTAGTCTGAAGAGAACAAATAATAATCTCCTACTGCTCATCAAAATGTGTATTTCTTCTCTGTTTTCAAGATAAGAGCCTCTTACCGCCCCCCAGTGTGTCGGCCAGTTCCTCCTGGTTCATCTCCATCAGGCAGAGCTTTGTGATGTCCACCACTCCCTCTATGGCGCGCCTCCTCTGCTCCTCCTTCTTACCATCCACCTCCTCCTCCTCCACTCTCTGACCCTCTGAGCATTGTGGGTAATCTGAGAAGAGATCCCTCCAGAGCTTCTTCAGCTCCTTGTCTAGAAAAGCGTGTGCGTTCTCCTCAGCTCTCTGGAACAGAACAAACATCAAGGAGAACTTTACTCTGAACTAACTGAGACATCAGAAGCATCTGTCCTGGATCCACGTCCCGCTGGACAAGAGATGCTTTCTAATGTCCATGGAGAGCTGAAGTCAAACGTCTTGGTGGACATTTACACACCTTGATCAGCTCTGTTTGATGCTGCTGTAGAGACTGAGCGCTGGTAACCTTTGACCTCTTCTGGTGTCTGTGGGGGATCACGGGCACACACACACACACACGCACACGCACACGCACACGCACACACACACACACACACACACAATTATATTTCGCCAGACTTTTAGACATCAGTATCAGTAGAGTCTGATAACAACCAACTGGTCCGTTTTCCTCGTCTGTTTGAATGTCCTACCTCTCCTTTCTGGAGGGGCGTCCATCTTTAAAGTTCAATGGTATACCCTTAGAGCGGTCACTCTTCATGGAGACACAGCTGGGTCCAGGGGAGTCTGCTCTCTCCTTCTTGGCTCTTCTAGAAAAAAAAAAACCCAGGATTTATGGACTTTTGGTAGAAGTTGTGTCTTTATGATCTCTGATAAATCCTCACCTCCTCTCAATAGACTGGTTTCCATCTTTAAAGTTATCAGGATGTTCCATAGGGGGGGCACTCTCAAAGGAGTCACAGCTGGAGCTGGATCCAGGGGAGTCTGCTCTCTGCTGCTGCTCTGGGCTTCAACACACACACACACACACACACACACACACACACACACACACACACACACACACACACACACACACACAATTATATTTCCCCAGACTTGTAGACATCAGTATCAGTAGAGTCTGATAAAAACCAACTGGTCTGTTTTCATCGTCTGTTTAAAACCCCTACCTCTCCTCTCTGGAGGGGCGTCCATCTTCAAAGTTCAATGGTATATGCATAGAGCGGTCACTCTTCATGGAGACACAGCTGGGTCCAGGGGAGTCTGCTCTCTGCTGCTTCTCTTGGCTTCAACACAAACACACACACACACACACACACACACACACACACACACACACACACACACACAATTATATTTCCCCAGACTTGTAGACATCAGTATCAGTAGAGTCTGATAAAAACCAACTGGTCTGTTTTCATCGTCTGTTTAAAACCCCTACCTCTCCTCTCTGGAGGGGCGTCCATCTTCAAAGTTCAATGGTATATGCATAGAGCGGTCACTCTTCATGGAGACACAGCTGGGTCCACGGTAGTCTGCTCTCTGCTGCTTCTCTTGGCTTCAACACAAATACACACACACACACACACACACACACACACACACACACACACACACACACACACACACACACACACACACACACACACACAGACACACACAGCTTTTACTCAGACTAATGATGTCATGATGTATCACTGCTGAGCTCTGAGATGGACAACAGTCACAGACAGAGAGATCCTCTTCTTACCTCTTAGCTTTGCTCCGGCGGCCATGTTCCCCAGACAGAGTGGTCTTAGAGGTAGGACCCCCCTCCTCTCTCTCCTCATCCATAGTAGACTGGAGACCTGGACACAAACACAACTCATCCATCACTTCATTTGCCTTCTGAACTTTAGCTGTTTATCAAGAGAGAAGATCATTGTGACTGCGTCACACTAAAGCATTATGGACGTCATAGACCATCAATATGAACCCCACAACATAACCACACTGCCCTCACTACAGTACAGATGTGTACAGCAGATGAAAGATGAATAATTAAACACCTTGGAGACTGTAACTGTGCTTAACCTACAACACAAAAAACATATACAATAGACGGTACAATTGCGGTACAATTAAAAGTAAAGAACGTTAATAATTTCTCCACTGGAACAAAGTCTGAATTCTGTCACTTTACTGTACCAGAGATTCTTAAAACATAATGTGAACATTTAGTCCAGAGTTGTCAAACCAAAGGATTATACTTTATTAAAGGAGACATATTATGGTGTTTTCCCAACAAGTAAACATAGTATTTGAGTTCCAGAAAACATGTTTTTGACGATGTTTGCTGGAAATAGCTTTTTCCCCTCTGTTTCAGTCCCTTCAGAATGCGCTGCTGCCCATTGACCAATGAGCTGTCAGACTGAACCACCGCATGGAGAAGGGATTGTTGCCGTTTGTGGAGTCCTGGAGCTCTATATCTATATAATATAATATAATATAATATAATATAATTAGGAGAGTGCTGCATGCAGCACTCAACTATTGTTCTTCATAAGTTTTATTGTTTCTTTCCTCTTTGTTATTCTCTACAAACTTTGGGACCTATCTCCTTCCTCAATTGTTCACCTAGAGCAGGGGGGCCCAAATTCTTCCCAGTGGAGGGCCAAAATGTAATCGTGGGGAGGCTCGGGGCCAAAATTTTAATTTTTCAGTATATTTAGTCAAATATGTGGGAGGGGGATGAACAGGATAGGAGCTCAACAGCGCCACCCTACCATCAACGTATCACAATGTTATTCTAGGGTCAGGAATGGAAGTGCACCAATAAATAATATTCACTGAGAGCGAGCGCAGATTCCGAGCGCTGATGGCGGAAAACAATAATATATACAGTGGGTAAGGCGCGGGCCCTGAACTGGGCAGCCCTGACCTAGAGACTCCATTTCAATTTTAAAATGTTCAGAATAGCTTGGAATCGCGCGCTTCTTTTCAGATTTTTATACTTTTTAAGATATTCTACTTTTAAAACACTTTCTTTTTTTAACATGGGAGTCAATGGGAGGACGGCGGAGCCGTTCCTCTGGTACTTCAACTGTTTAAGACGTAACTAAATCAGTTTTCAACCGTTTATCTTCGTTCAAACCATTTAACAAATCTACACACTTCTATATTCAATAATATCTGAACGGACTTTAGATATCATTTAAACTTTCTTCAGAATCACAGTTTTAGGTTCATACCGGCTTCGTTTTCAGTTGGTCTCATGGATTTGCGTCGACGCTGGAGCGTGAGGACGTTCAGCAGTGTTGCCAGATTGGGCGTTTTTTCCCGCCGGATTGGGCTACTTTTGGAGGACGTTAGGGTAGTGTTGCCAGATTGGGCGGTTTTTCCACCTCTATTGGGCTACTTTTAATCACGCAACGGCTCACTATTCTCTTAAACACAGCAGTGCAGGGCAACACATTTGACCTTTCAGAATCTTCTGTTCAATTAATTTTACATTTCTGTATTTTTAGCAATGCTTTGCGCTTTTCATTCAGCTGTCACTTTATTTGTTGACTCACACTGTACATTTACTACTATAACTACAGATAACCAATGCTATTTGTAGTTACATTGGCTCTCTGAGGGGAGCTCGGCGGCAGTCCGGCAGAGAAAGGGATTGTACTCACGGAGCTGAGTTCCCCCCCCCGGAGCTGCTCGTCTGCTTGTCCACAAAGTCTTAGCTGTGCTCTGATTGGAGGGGAGTGCGGAAGTGGGGGGTAATATTCAAGTGTGCCCCCTTCCTACGCAGGAGGGGGTGCCAAAACTCACTCGCTCGTTTGGTAACTGTAGGCGGGGTACTTTCAGAATTGCATATCTCACTAAAAAATATATGTATGTGTGTGGGAGAACCAGAGACCCAAAACAACACCAAAAATCCCAGGAAAAGTCTTGTTTTCATAATATGTCCCCTTTAAACTTTATTCCCCGACAACTGTAACTCACATTGTACATTTACTACTATCACTACAAATAACCAATGTTTGGGAAATCTTTTACGTTTTGTTACGCGTTTCTGGAATTTCTGGAGAACAGCATTACATTTCTTTCTGCTTCCGATACATTTTTGCGGGAGCCAATCATCAAGCTGGCTTTTCCCTTAGCGCTGATACCTGATACCCCCAACATAAGTCTTCATATATAGACAAAACAATTTGACGTGATACCCCCACAAAAAACCTACATATCTGGATCAAACCATTTGACCTGATACCACCACAATAACCCAACATATCTGGATCAAACCATTTAACCTGATACCCCCAACATAAGTCTTCATATATGGACAAAACCATTTACCTGATACCCATTAACCCTACACCATTTAACCCCAAAGAGGAAAGACACTGCTCCTTAAAAGTATAATTTCTTCTCTTTTTTCAAGATAAGATCACTTTTTCCCCTTCAAAATAATAGTCTCCTCTGGCTTCAAAGTAAGAGTCTCTTACCGCCCCCCAGTGTGTCGGCTAGTTCCTCCTGGTTCATCTTCAGCTCTGTTTGATGCTGCTGTACAGACTGACCACAGGTAAGCTTTGACCTCTCCTGGTGTCTGTGGAGAACACACACACACACACACACACACACACACACACACACACACACACACACACACACACACACACAATTAAAGCACACTCGTAAAGCAACACTGACAAAGGAGCCTGCATTGGCTAAAGTTGTTGGGATGCACGTTATTTTATAACAGGGAGAGGCAAAGTTGTGCATTACAATGCAAACACGACAATAATTGGCACCATACTGGCGCACTCAGAAGAACAATGAACTGAATAAATGCCAGGTATATAGCATATCAGAGACAGGCAGACAATTAGTGCACTTGCAAATGAGAGCCTGCAGTATGACCGATCTTGTGACATTATTTAACCATCCATCTACAGCTAATACGATCAGACAGATACATCATTGAACACATACACAAAGCCCACAACAAGCCAAACATCACCACGGCTGACTCTCGCACAATCACACAATCACTCCAACTACTCCAACTCCAAGGCTAGGCTGTTTCATTAAGACCACAACCAACCACAACTACCCCTGCAGTAGACCTACCTATGCACAACAATAAGTTATTACATTGGGTCTATCTTCTGTTTGGCGCACATGGCTAATTTGAATATTTGCACAGGTGTAACGGTTGTGATTGGGTCTAAAGGACTGAAAGACAGGCCGAACACATTGGTCTCTTTCAAAGGTATATTTGTGATTTCTACAGCAGGATCACATGTCACGTCAACCGGTTCTGCTGTATACACATCAAATATATACAAATAATAAAATTATAACATTACATTTACATTTCAGAGCAACATACCTGAAAGACAGGACAAACACATTGGTCTCTTTCAAAGGTATATTTGTGATTTCTACAGCAGGATCTGCACGAATAAAACAAAACACTTACTTACAACATAGCTGACCAGTAACATGTGGTCAAACTACAAAATATGAATAAACTCCCTACCAAGTGACAAACTATAAAAACAATAATAACATGTCAATTATACAATATACAATCATCTAATATGTCGAGGTTCATAACATAAACATACATTCTCGATCTTAAAACGTATAAGTCTTCGGGAGATATTTACAATGTGAACTAACCACATGTCACTAGTGTTGACTCGTTCGCGAACGAATCAGTACGAATAAACGAATCGTTAAGACGAACGAACTGAACTGGTTCCCCCTCTCGCCTCGTTCGTGTCGTTCGCCTCGTTCGTTCTCAGAGTCGACTCCTCCCAGACCCACTAGTCGCTGACTCGCTGACAGTTCGTTCACTCACTGTGTGAGTGGTGAGGAGGGACTGACTGAGAGACGTCACGACTCACGAGAGCCAGCCAATCGTATGTTGTTCTAGGACGTGAGTCTAGGACGCTCTCGTTGAATTTTAGTCAATGAGAGACAGAAATCAACAGGTTAAATGGGGAAAAAACAAATGGGCTTAGTGAGCGAGCTATCTATTATTCACATTGGCCATCTGTTGCATGGACGTATTTAAAGGATGCATTGTACATATTTATAATTCGAAATTCGTCCCAGCCTTTATACCACATTTTTCACAACCTACCAGCTCTCGTTGTGAAGACTACTCACCGCGCAATTCGTTTCAATGGAAATCGCGACAGTATGCTTTCAACATAAAGTGTACATATTTATCATTTGAAATTCGTCCCAGCCTTTATACCAGAAACTCTAGAGTCTATACTGTAGCGACCCTGGGACATTTAAAGAGTTTGTGTGTTATGTGTTGCATTGTATTTCGTTGTCCGTTATGCCAGTTGATCTCTGTGCATGCATTGGATGTTCTTCTTGTCAATCAGTGTGGGGGGCGAATCATCAGGTCAGCTGGGGGAGGGCCTTGGGAGAACAGGAGGGTGGGGGCTTGCACGTTGAAGGGACCGGGTTGGGGGGTTGCCCGGGTAACCGGTTGTTGTTAGTGTGGCTTTTTGCCTTTGGTTACGGGTTTTCAGTGACCTGGTTTGTCACCGGCGAGGTCATTACAATAGCGTATAACTGCGTTGTCTGATGACAGTTTAATGCATTTTTCACAATTAACCAACTCTCGTTTTGAAGGCAGTGTTAATTTTGGCAGCTAGATTTAGTCTTTGGCTGCACAGGGTTCTGTTTATGGGAGCCTAAAACACCCGGGACACCCACCATCATTGCTAAATCAAGTCTATTATTTTGCTGATATGTCAAACATCAAATAATCAACTACACCCCCCATCCCGCTGCGTTTGGTTAAAGTTGTAATGTTGACGTATGAGAATAAGAACGAGGGAGGCGCTGAGTCTGAGCCGTTCATTCCATGATTCTACCGGAAACTCGACTGAACCGGAAACTCGACTGAACGAACGAACGAACTAACGAACGAGGGGCTGAGTCTGACTGACTCAGAGAACCGTGTATGATTCGATTCACCGCTACCGGAAACTCGACTGAACGAACGAACGAACGAACGATTCGCGAACGACTCCCCTTGGCGAACTGAATCACGCGAACTGGTTCGCGGAAACGAATCAATAAATCCATCTCTATATGTCACGTCGACCGGTTCTGACTAGCAACGGCCGCACACACACCTAAGGCGGATGCAGATCTGCAATACCCAATCACACCAGCAGATGGCTCTAAAACACCAGCAACTGCTCTGTCATTGGCGAAACTCATGATATCTAATGAACAGTTTTCCATATCTGTTACACAGGACTGTCTGGCTCTGCTTGGCAAAAAAATAGAACAAATTTGAAAATAAATGTTTTGAATACTGGACATGGTGAGCTTAAAAACATTTAAGTGACCATAGGTGAGATGGCCTAAAACGGAATACAAATGAATTATTCTAGGAAATAGGCTTTCAGGATCAATTCAGATGGTAAACTGTTCTCTACTGCTTAGAAATTATTTTTTATGAAGCTTGTTTATATGCTTTTTCCCATGATGATAAATTAACTTTTAATTGCTGTGAGTTTTGAAGATTCTACAAATAAATACTAAATCAGCTGAATGAGAATACTCATATCCCATGATGATAAATTAACATTTCATTGCTGTGAGTTTTGAAGATTCTACAAATAAATATTAAATCCGCTGAATCACAATACTAAATAATAAAATCTTTAGTGATGGAATGTAACTGCCCTCACTGAAGTACCAAACAATAAGTACAACTTAGAGGTACTTCTATTTCACTTGAGTATTTAATTAAACCGAGTTACCTCGAAAATACATTTGTGTCTATTAAAGTGTGATATTTATATATGTTAGGCTATATATTGAGATGGCAGTGTGTGAAGAACCCGTCAATATTTGGGGGTGTCCTCATCCCCAGATTGTTGCGCGTAATCTAAATATTGTCAATATGCAGTAGGCCTAGGCCATAACACTACAATATGTCAGGGATGCAAGCCAAGACAATCAGTCTATATCTATAGCCTGCATGACAACACACGCACACACACACTTGAAATTGATTGATAAGCCGATATATAGTATTCGTAAAGCAACACTGATAGGAGCCTGCATTGGCTAAACTTGTTTGGATGCATGTTGTTTTATAACAAGGAGAGGCAAAGTTGTGCATTACAATGCAAACACGACAATAATTGGCACCAATCTGGTGCACTTAAAAGAGCAATCAACTGAATAAATGCCAGGTATATAGCCTATCGACATGGGCACAGCTTCAGTGCACTTACAAATAAGAGCCTGCAGTATGACCGATCGTAACATTATTTAACCATCCATCTACAGCCAATACGACCGGACAGATACATCATTGAACACACACACAAAGCCCACAACAAGCCAAACATCAGCACGGCAGGTGCGCAGGGTAAGGAGGCTAAGGCCGGTCAGTGGAGCCCCGACACACGTCACCTCGTCTCCCAGTCAGGGGGTGGATCTAGATGCTTTTGTGATGACTTTCCTGCAAAAGTCACATTCATGTGTGTGTTTGTGTGTTGATGTCTGTGTATGTGTGTGTTAATGTCTGTGATTGTGTGTGTGTGTGTGTGTGTGTGTAGGAATGTACATCTGGAGGCTATTCTGTCCCTGCCTGGCTTCAGGCCTCCGACCGCAAGAACCACTATCACTGGGGTGGTCTTCAAGGTCAGGACCCCCCAACACACACACACACACACACACACACATACACGCACACGCACACACACACACACACACACACACACACACACTCTCTTACCAATTAAACATCCACAAGCAGATAAGATACGATCAACTTTATGAATCCCACACGGGGGAATCACTTGTTATTGCAGCTCAAGAGTCAAAAGTACAGAGAAAGAGAGATTAAGGGAAAAATACAAATTCAAAAAAATACAAAATAAATGTACAAATGAAATATGTCTTTCTCTCTATCTATATGTGTCTGTCTGTCTGTCTCGCTGTGTGTGTGTGTGTCTGTGTGTGGATCTGGAGGCTAGTCTGTCCCCGCGTTGCTTCAGGCCTCCAACCGCAAGAAAGATGGGAACCACTATCGCTGGGGTGGTCTTCAAGGTCAGGAACCCCCAACACACACACACACACACACACACACACACACACACACACACACACACACACACACACACACACAGGGAATGTTTGAATACAAACCGTTTTCCATTGGAACCCAATGTGAGTTCTGTTCCGTTCCTGGACCAGAGGTTCCATATAAAAACGCCCTCAACACAGTGAAACTAGTCATTGATGTTCTTCCCATATTCCTTTACTCAGACAGGTTGTCTCTCTGAGATCAATATCTCTTTTACAGCAGCAACCTGGAAACAGCATTTGTAATATGTTTTCTTTCCATTAAATAAAGTTGCCTTATAGGAGAAACCTTTCAGTCTCTTCCTTTTTTTAAATAAAAAATAAAAATGGCATTTAACATGACAAGGCACTTTGAATCTACTAAAAGTTAGTCTCAAATTATAAATCTAAATTTTCCCATTGTAGTTTACATAAAAATCTCTAGAAGTCAATAGTTAAGTGTTTGTTGTTTCTTTCCATTAAATAGTATTGTCTTGAGCAGGCCCTGCAACTGAAAATGTAGGCTATGAATTAGAAGAGATTTAGGATTTGCCAATGTCCAGCAGGTCACCCTAAAATGGACTAGAATGCAGGAAATCGCAATTTAGAAATTCAAATTTTTCTGGCGGAGGACTCCCAAACCCCCCTCTGGGCTAAGCCCCCGATGTACACAAAGTCTGACTCCGCCTCTGGACTCCATGCTGGAAGGTTCTGGGTTCGATCCCCAAAGCCCACAGTCTAACATGTATCATTCTACAGAGCAGAAATCTTAAAAAGGTTCAACCTACTGGTAAGATTCAAAGTTATTCATATTTATGATCTGTCACAGATACGAGTGGACTACAGTATCTTAATCTTCTTTCTACAGTGATAAAGTCAGCCAAACCAAACCATCCGACTCATAACAAGGAAATGGTGAACCAACCAGTTGGACCAGTTCCCCTCCCAGTTCATACTCCTCCCAGACTAACCTCTTATAGGCGGCTGATCCATGACCTCATTCAGTGATGAATAGTAATCACTGTTTTAAATATGAAGAATGGACAGAGAGCTCTGAGCTCTGTCCATTCTGAGTACAGAATACTCAGTGGACAGAGTACTCAGAGTTCACACACACACACACACACACACACACACACACACACACACACACACACACAAAAGAAAAAAAGGCACAAACGGTCTACTCTTCTGCAGTCTGTGATTCATTCAACACCGGTGGTAGTAAAGTGGATCATTTTGCTAGGTCCGTTTTGAAACGCTCGAAAAGGTGCACTGCAGCACCACCTGCTGGTGAGAGGATGTCAGTGGGATTGGCTGAGCTGAAGAACACTAACCAGTCGTCACCAGGGACTTCTGTGTTGAGGCGGCCGTGGCAGTGTTAATTGACCTTGAAGGTCATGTCCCTCTCATACGAGTGATGCTCTCAGATATAGAGTAGGCCTACACTACTGCAGAATGATGCAGGCCCACAGAGAACAAGACCCAGTACAAGATGACGTTTAAACACCTTCACTAACCAAGATGGCCGTCTTCCTGTTGAAATAATGTAATAATGATACCGCACTACACAAACAACTGTCCATTCTATCCTCAGTACCTTTAAAGGTACCACAGGACTTTTGATTCTTGAGTCAACCTGACGCTTGACTCAAGGCTGAAAGATTCTGGGTTCGATCCCCAAAGCCCACAGTCTAACATGTAGCATTCTACAGAGCAGGAATCTTCAAAATTATTCAATAGTAATTTTGACAAATAGCAATGTATCCATACATTGACTAACGTTTTTAACCATGTGGTTTTACAGGAAACTATCAACCTATTGATAAGACTAAAAGTTATTCATATTTATGATCTATGATGGATCAGAGTGGACTACAGTACCTTAGTCGTCTTACTGCTGTGATGAAGTGAGCCACAAAAAAAAAGTATGACTCATATCAAGGAAATGATGTCCAACCAGTTGGACCAGTTCCCCTCCCAGTTCATACTCCTCCCAGACTCTGCTTTTATATGAGCTGCGTTTTTCCGCTCACAGGGGGCTGTTGTCTCTGTTAACTTTGGACAAGAGGCAGGGTGGTCTCTCCTAGACGCAGATTCATAGACCCTCTCATTCTCAAGGAGGGCAGGACCATATATGGACTTCCTCGTGTGGTATGACATCACAACCAGATCTGTGATGCGGGCAAACAGAGTACAAGACCCAGTACAAGATGACGTTTAAATGTCTCCACTAACCAAGATTCCTGTCTGAATAATGTAATCATAATACCGGACTGCAAATATAACAACAGTTCATTCTGTCCCAAGTACCTTTAAAGTCACCCAATGCCGCAAGAAGGCACAAGAAGAAAAAGTAATTCTTAACTTCAACCTGACAGCTGACTCCATAGCTGCCTCTTATAGAGCAGGAATCTTAAAAATGATCCACCTACTGATTCAAAGTTATTCATATTTATCATCTATCACGGATAATAGTGGACTACAGTATCTTTGTCTTCTTCCTGATAGACCAGTTCCCCTCCCAGCTCAAACTCCTCACAGACTAACCTTGAATAGGCGGCTGATCCATGACCTCACTCAGTGATAAATAATAATCAGCTTAATGAAGCATGGACAGAGAGCTCTGAGCTCTGTCCACTCTGAGTACAGAATACTCAGAGTGGACAGAGTACTCAGCGTACACAGTACTCAGACTACACAGAGTACTCAAAGTGAACACACACACAGACACACACACGGACGCCACCGTGGGCGGTGAGGCTCTCGTATCTCTGGAATCTCCCGACACCATTACAGGTCCTACTTCACTGGACGCCATTGTATTGGCAGTTTAAGTGTTATGAAGCTGGTGACGGTGTTGTCTCTTCACCCTGCTCCACCTAGGGAACACAACACAATGATAACCTCACTTTAGTACACAATACAACACAATGATGATCTCACTTTAGCACACAACACAACACAATGATGATCTCACTTTAGCACACAATACAACACAATGATGATCTCACTTTAGTACACAACACAATGATGATCTCACTTTAATGCACAACACAATGATGATCTGACTTTAGCACACAATACAACACAACAATGATCTCACTATAGTACACAACACAATGATGATCTCACTTTAGTACACAATACAACGATGATCTCACTTTAGTACACAACACAACGATAATCTCACTTTAGTACACAATACAATGATGATCTCACTTTAGTACACAATACCACACAATGATGATCTCACTTCAGCACACAATACAACACAATGATGATCTTACTTTAGCACGCAATACAACACAATGATGATCTCACTTTAGTACACAACACAATGATGATCTCACTTTAGTACACAACACAATGATGATCTCACTTTAGTACACAACACAATGATGATCTCACTTTAGTACACACCACAATGATGATCTCACTTTAGTGCACAATACAACACAACAATGATCTCACTTTAGTACACAATACAACACAACGATGATCTCACTTTAGTACACAATACAATGATGATCTCACTTTAGTACACAACACAACGATGATCTAACTTTAGTACACAACACAACGATGATCTCACTTTAGTGCACAACACAATTATGATCTCACTTTAGTACACAATACAACACAACGATGATCTCACTTTAGTACACAATACAACACAATGATGATCTCACTTTAGTACACAACACAACGATGATCTCACTTTAGTACACAACAGAACGATGATCTCACTTTAGTACACAATACAATGATGATCTCACTTTAGTACACAACACAATGATGATCTCACTTTAGTACACAACACAACGATGATCTCCCTTTAGTGCACAACACAATTATGATCTCACTTTAGTACACAATACAACACAACGATGATCTCACTTTAGTACACAATACAACACAATGATGATCTCACTTTAGTACACAACACAACGATGATCTCACTTTAGTACACAACACAATGATGATCTCACTTTATTACATAACACAATGATGATCTCACTTTAGTACACAACACAATGATGATCTCACTTTAGTACACAACACAATGATGATCTCACTTTATTACATAACACAATGATGATCTCACTTTAGTACACAACACGATGATGATCTCACTGTAGTACACTTTTTTGATGTCAGGAGACAAGATGGAGGCCGGTGTTGTGGCAGTTTGTACAGTTGGTGTTGTGGTGCTCCTGATCTCTGACGGGAACCCAGGCTGCAGCTACTGGGGCTTTCCACAGCCAACACTCAGCACACCATGTGACCCAGGCAGCCAATCAGGTCACCCAGGCAGTTTCCAAACCAGTCAGATCAGTCCTGGGCCAGCAGCCATCTTGGTTCTACACGCTAGCTGGGTGGGGAACTGAATAAGGATTCATACATTATATTATTTGATCTGCAGAAAGATTATATCTCTGTTTTCTTGATGTTAAACAAGACATATTATGGTGTTTTCCCAAAAGTAAACAAAGTATTTGACTTCCAGAAAACATGTTTTTGAAGCTGTTTGCCTGAAATAGCTTTTAGGAAAAAATAATTCTCCTGCTAGTATTCCCCTCTGTTTCAGTCCCTTCAGAATGCACTGTTTCTGGTGTCTGTAGCTTTAATGCAAATGAGCTGCTGCCCATTGACCAATGAGCTATCAGACTGAACCAAAGCATGGAGGAGAAGGGATTGTTTCAGTTTGCGAACTCCTGGAGCTCTATATCTATATAACATAATAATAATTATAAAATTATACATGGGTATTTATGTAATATTATATCTAATATCAAGGCCAAAAGCTATGTGCACCTCAGATGATATTATGAATCATAAAGACTGCGTCTGATGTCTCTGGTACTTCCACAACAAGTTAAGACTAGTAGTGAGGGATATCTCGGCCATGGTTGAGAAGAATTGGGGGAAAGGAACTTTGGCCTTGACTCTCTGAAGTCCATGAACCGCGACATGGAGGAGAGAGGGATTGTCAGCCAAGCTCACACACACATACACACACACACCTACACACACACACAGATCTGACTGGGGATAGGATAGGTTGATTCACTTAAACTGTTTATTCTCTTGCCAGAAGGACTATCTAGACTAGGCTACTTATAAATATTTGTGTATATTTTTACTTTTATTTTATTTATTTTACCCAAAAATTATATTCAGGGCTAATTAAATAAAATCCGGGGCTTTAGCCCCGAAAAAAACAGCATGGTGACGCCCCTGGATTCTGGGTTCAGGGTCTGTGTTTAGGATGTCTGGGTTTAGGTTCTGGGTTCAGGGCCTTATCAACCAGGTAAACACGCGTCCTGCCGTCCTCTGAGCTCCAGGAAACGCACCAAGTTCCAGGTGGTTAATATTTAACTCAGACTCGTTCCCTCAATACATTCATGATCCAAAATGTGACAGCAGCTGACCTCAGATCTGGTGAATTGGGCTTTTATTTCTTTCACTTCATACGTTTTGACCAATCCGGTTGCTGGAGGCAGAGTTATTTGCAGATAAACTAGACCAGCACATGAACATTTTAAAATGTAAATACACACACATATTCCTGTACAATTAATTGAGGTGTATGACAGTTCCCTCTGCTGGACAGTGTGGACAACAGTCTCACACCAAACTACATTTTCCGTTTGAACCAACGTAGCTATAGTACATTGACAGTGTTGAGAAGGATACTTTTAACATGTGTCCAGTTACCGAATACAGAATACATGCCCAAAAATGTAATATGTAACGTATTCCTTATCATCACTCAATCAGAGTCTTGTATTCTGAATACTTGGATTACTTCCACATTGAATTGCATTGTATAATGGAAGGACTGCGGCATCAAATCCTGCTTACTAAACAGGCCTATTCTGGTGTGTTCTTCTGTTCAAACTGGCTGAATGTGTCCCTGAAAGTGCACTATTTTATATAATTTGCTGTAGTGGAACAAAGACTATAAGGGTATGTTCATGCGAAAGATATTTGCTATTACATCTAACATTTTTTTCACTGAACTAAGTGCATAGGTGTTGCCTATAAAATCGCCTTAAAATAGAGAGAGAGAGAGAGAGAGAGAAAAGATCGTTCAATCATTGGACAAAAAGGTCTGGGGCGGTGTAGTGGACCTGTCGAACTCCTTCTCCCTCATCCTGGTGCTGAACGTGTTAAATGCATCCGCATTTTTATGTGTTTTTTCCAGCATACGTTTTATGTGGGTGTCCGTCCAAATTCCCAGACGGTCCGACAATTTGCTGCTAGTCTTGGAGTTACCTGTTACGTCCAAAGAGGCATATACTTTGTATAACTGGATCGGACCGAGGTGCGTTCGCTTTCACATCTCAAGCGAACCGTACCAGGGTTCGTTTGGAGGCGAACCGAGACCAGCTGTTCAGGGAGGTATCGGCCGGCTGATTTGGTTCACATCGAAAGTGAGGTGGTTGCATTCACACCAACGCACCGAACCAAGAGACCAAACTCATTTAGTGCGCACTAAATGCTGTTGGTGTGAAAGCACGAATAAACTGCTGAAACAGAAGTATCGTCATGTAATCCATTGATTTCAACAAACTGTATTCTACATAGCAACTATTTAAATTGTAACTGTAACAGAATACAGTTAGCTATAATTTGTATTCTGAATACGTAACGCCGGTACATGTATTCCGTTACTCCAACACTGTACATTGATGTGAGACCGGGTTGAATGTGTTGTAGTAGCAGAGAATGGCCTGCGGGGGCAGTATGTACATTGTTAAATACATGAATAGGCTTGAATTTAGTAGAAATATGGATGTTTTATATTTTTACTAAAAAGGATTATGTGAACATTGCTGAATAACATTCATCATGTATATTAAATGTATTGCAGAAGTTTAGCTTGACATTAACCAAGTTAAAGGACAATTAATGAACCGCACCAGACATGCAGAAGTCAATGTAGGATTTTTAATATACAGTATAAACAAAAACACTTGACAGAAGTTTAATACATGCTTTTGTAAAGGAAAGCAGAGGAAAACATTTTCCTAAATGAATCATTTCAAAATGTCCCCACCATTCAGAAAGCAAGTGAAGAGGTTTGTGTCAAACCAGTCCTCCCTGACCAGCTCTGTCCCTGACTCTAAACCCTGACTCTCAACCCTAACGCTGAACCCTCTGAGGGCAGGAAGACACTCCTTCAGTGTAAAGGTTCAAGAAGACACTACTTCAGAGTAAAGGTTCGAACCACGGAGAAGGAAGAAGAAGGGGAAGGAGTAGAGTAGTGAGGTTAGTGACAGACGTGAGGGAAAGGCGTGTGGAAATGCACGGGTACATGTGGGGTCAATAAGATCACTCCCACTGGAGGTCATTGATCCATCAGCCTCAGACCGCTGAGCTCAGCAGGTCTTCTGGAGGATGAGGCTCAGGTGAACTGAGGAGACGGGACCAGCAGGATGTCAGGATCAGGTGGGGTTCAGCTCAGGTGAGTCTGCCCCTGACCAAACAGGATCAGGTGGGGTTCAGCTCAGGTGTGTCTACGCGGGCCAAACAAGGAAATGGATTAGGTTCAATATTCAAAAGATGCAACATTATCTGAACCAAGAGACGTCATTAAGGAGCAGGCAGGCTTTAGGGCGCCTTGCTCAAGGACGCATCACTGTATTGAGGACTTGAACCCGGCACAATTGGTCTGAGAGTTGATCCCCCCAACCCCTTACCCAGTCCACTAGGTCCAGATAATGTAAACTTACGAGAAATCCTTGATGGTAGAGTCCTGGTCATCCTCAGGATTTGCCTTCCAGATGTATGGCTTCTCCGTCAGTCCTCCAGATTCCTGGTCTGGTTACAAACGTAATTTGTCTCTACTGTAAGGTAACAAACACAGTAGTAATTGGGCTCTAATGTAAGGTCAAACACAGGAGTAGTTGGGCTCTAATGTAGCAGCTGTAGTTTGTCTGGTAACCAACCACAGTAGTATGCCTTAACTTGTACTGGACAAACTAATCCTGCGTTACAACATGTCTACTCTGTTTACTTTATGCAAACTGACGAGGATCCTTGTTGGTGGAGTGATGGTCATCCAGATTCACGCCTCCCCTACCAGCTTGCCTCAGCTCCAGAAACACGTTCTAGTAAGAAAACGCAGCGGTAGTTTGTTAACGCATGTCAAAGAAACAGCAGTATTTTGCCCTTTAAGTCAAACATGTTAAGTAAATACAAACTTACGAGGAATCCTTGTTGGTTGATTCCTAGTCGTCCTCCAGCATCTCAGCTCCTCCACCAGCTCTCCTCAAACAGAGTCCTGGTCTGGAACAAACAGCAGAAGTCTTGCTTCAATGTGTGGTAAAACAGATGTAGTTGTCTGGTATATTAACCAACACCGGTAGTTTGTGGTAGCAGTATTGTACGAGAAGTGGCAGTGAGTGTGATGATCACTTCAGAGTCAGGCTCCATCTACCCCACGACAGACATCAGCTCCTCCACCAGCCTCCATCATGGCCTCCATCAGCTCCCCCACCAGGGAGGGCCTTCAGCACGGCTCCTCCATCAGCTCCTTCAGCCATGGATTCCTGGTCTGGTTACAAACCCAGTTGGTCTCAGCAGTCAATCACCTGGGGACGCAACACACCCCATCTCCTGCATCTGAGCTTCACTTATAAATGGAAGATGAATTTAACATCTGGCAACACGTCCTGGCACTTCTGTACGTCCTGGCACTTGTACATTGCACTTATTCAAGGTACTTAATTGTGTAGCATCTACAGTAGCTGCTATCGCTGCTTTACACAGGGAATGGGTTAGCCTAACGATTGTAATACTTGCACTTGGTTCTATGAACGTCTTTACTGTACCGACAGCAATATATTGTTTCACTTATGACAAATGTACTTATTGTAAGTCAATTTGGATAAAAGCGTCTGCTAAATGCCGTAAATGTAAATGTCTGCAGATTGACGCATTCAGCAATTCATCCACTATGGTCGTAGCAGCACTAGTAACAATAATGGCTCATATGACTCCTACATAACCCCGGTATGAATTAACTCAAATCACAGCTTGGCACAGATTTAAAGTCATAAGATGATCAAAACCAGACCTAAACTACCAAGGATTTTAGTGTTTAAGATGAGCTTGGTGATGGTTACCCTCTGGTCCGGTGCTGCAGGCCCCTGGTCTCCAGCCTCAGTCTCCGGTCCATCCTGGCACCACAAGCCTCCGGTCCCCAGCCTCTCAGCCTCGCCTTTCAGCTACAGCAGCAGGTTCATATCAGAATTTGCCCAACAATAAACGTATTTGACTCATCCGAAACAGAGTTACACAATTAATTTAACTATTATTTTATAACTCAAGGCTAGACTGGACATGAGCATCCCATTTTGGGAATGAAGACAGAGCAGTCCACAAGTTTAAAGAAGTGGTTCAGCCCATGCATTGAGACTGACCTGAGAAGACTCTACTCACACACCAGAGCACTGACCTGTTCTGGGAGGACTTCTGACAGGAGGTGGAGGTCTGGCTCTGGGTGAGGAGGCAGACACCTTGGGACAAACTACACATTACCTTTTTGACCTTGTACAGTTCTAGAGTTTCTTCTACTGTAACATGTGGGAACGACGGACATTATTTTAGCTTTGATATTATCCTGTTGGTAACTCAGTACCAACGTCATTGTTTAACGTCATTCCATTGGGTAGGGTTTAACTTCTGTGGCAATTAATGACACCAGATATTTAGAACGTACAAAAGCTGAAGAAACGCTAAGCAGTATCGATATTAAATCAAATATACTCGCCATATTCAGGTGCTGGGTTCCGTTGAAGAAATGCCAAATTGTCTTCCACCTTGAAATGATTTTCAGCCTTCACTGATGGTGAGAAATGGGCCCGCAAGTAGAGCGCTGTTTTGTACGCAGTGAGAGTCCCGTCAACGTGGTTAAAAGTACGGCGCAACGTCGGAAATTATCAACATATTGTACGATGTACGCGTCAGTATGTATCTAATATCAAACTTAAATTGTTTAAGATAAGGGGTTACAATTCCTAATGGAAACCGACGGAAAAATAGTTTCCATTGGCAACGACTCGAGGTTACGCAAATACAATCCAGAACGTCAGAACGTAGTCACCTCAGGTGACTAACGTCCAACTAACTGCCAGGTGGCTTCTTATGGTTGTCAAGACTACAACGTTCTATGCTAACCATTGAGAGTAAATCAAGTGACTGCACTCAGAACCTTCCACGGCGGGAAGCTCAAACCGCCCGACTGGAATCCGAACATTCAGGCCGGAACCAACCAAAGAAAAAACAGAACCAGCGCCTCACCTTGAGCTGAACGGAGGATGATCCTGAAGTCCAGCGATGGTCTTCATTAAAATACAGCCAACAGACTTACCTTGATGTGATCTGTTTGTTGCTGTTGGTCATTACTACTATTCAGTGTACCTTTACATTATTATGCACCCAGTGTGTACAAGTTATATCACTCAAAACCATACAAAGCGCTACCATGTATTACCCACAACAACTTTAAACCTCAAATCCTTGCCTAAAAACAAAAGGAATCATTCAATACAAAACTGTCTACATTTTACAATTAACAGAACAATTATCTAGATTATTCAGGGTACAAACCATACAGAGTAAATCTAAAACAGTGAGCTCACAGAGAGCCGACCATAGCCCTGCAATGTCACCCTGACCGCCTCATCACCAACAGCAAATCATACTAGCCAGCCAACACATGTACAGGTCCAGTGAGAAGTGGGCATTTGAGCGAAAGGACTGCCCATAATAAAATGAAGCCCAATTCCTGAACTATCCAACCATCTTCACAGTTTAAAGATTTACAGACTTGACATGCCATTGTGTTCTAATCACCTTTGTCTGCTCCCTTGTTACTTATAAAACTCTACATCTCCATCGCTAGAGTTTTTCATCCTACTCATGAGGGTGTGGTCTGAGTGAGCAGAGATGCATGCTGGGATACAGTGCTGTCTGAAGTCTTCAGTTCTATAGACACGCCCCTCAGGAGAAACCAAGAGTTTGAGAATCTGTCGTGACATCAGTTACATGAGCTGGAATATCCTTCAAGATGGCGCCAGGATTCTCAGAGGAGAAAGGCTAAGAGGAAGATGTGAGGGTTCTTCCTCTCAGCCAGTGGAACACAACAACGGTCTTCATCAGAGTACCATGGAACACTTTGAAACGTTCTCTTCTATACACCGTGAAGCCCCAGTGAAGGTTTCCTTACCTCCTCAGCTGAAGAGTACAACTTCAGCTTGAAGAGTGCACTACTTGGAGTTCCCAGATTGGTTCTGATTTAAGGGAACCAATCGTTCAGCTAGCCCTGTACGAAACAAATACAGTTCACCCTGAGAAGACGTGCAGCTGAGAGCCAGACAAGATCCACAGGTCTCTCCATCAATCCAGCCAGGTAGGAGGAGCCACCTCACTACAGGTCTGAAGGTCATCTTGAATATCCATTGAGGTCCCTTTCCAACTTCAGACTCTCCTTGTGGAACGCCTTTAGGTGTCCATCCTCCATTGATCCTGATTGGTGTAGTCCTAGTTTGAAGTCACTGATCTGAACACGCCGCTCACATCCTTTTACACTTGATTTGGATCCTCTCCTTCCTGCCCAGTGTGTTGGATATCGCTCCGGAGCGTCGCTCCGGGCTCTTCATGTCTACTGGAGGCCTCAAGCAAACGTGTGGCCGTCCATCAGCTATGATTTAGTTGACCATTCCAATATCCCAAGCCGACCACATAGACCCCCGTAAGAACATTATCACTGTCAAAGCAAGCAGGACGCACACACGTAGAACCCAGGACACATACATAGAACCGCATGGAGACACACGAGTAGAACCCAGGACACACACATAGAACCGCATGGAGACACACGAGTAGAACCCAGGACACACACATAGAACCGCATGGAGACACACGAGTAGAACCCAGGACACACACATAGAACCGCATGGAGACACACGAGTAGAACCCAGGACACACACATAGAACCGCATGCCAGGTGTGAGTGGGAGGGAGGGACACACACAAACACACACACACACACACACACACACACAAGTGATGCTCAAATATCATCCATCTCATGTCAAACCCACACACTGAGCCATAAAAGGCCAAACACTCATGCAGGGTAAAAACCTCATGCCGAATAACATTCCATCATCCACCCCAGCTCTCCTGCCAGTACACCCAGAACAGAACAATCATTGTCTCCAGAGACGTAAATTATGTACAACATTCTTCAGTTGCGTCCCACATTGGTGATGGATTATGCTTGGTGCCTCCAAAAGGTGTCCCAGGTTGATTCAACGTCTCTGAAGTCATGTCTTTGTAGTCCAGTGGTTTCCTGAATGAGGGGCCTTCACAGATGCAAGCGGTGCAGCTTCAGTCAGCCTGAGGACAGGAAGGAGGTCATCTGTTCAGAAGACCACCCTGTGGAGGGGGGTGGCTCTTGAGGAGCAGGATCCATCTTGGAATGACCCCGAATAAGAACTTCTTGGAAATGAAACTGTTCCTGAGGAGTCACGATGCCTGGAGGGGACTGTTGAATGTGTTCCATGGTTCTGTGTCAGACTGAAGTTGTGTTTTAGTCGTTGAGATGAGGAGCCCCCTCATCTCCCCCTGGTGTTTCTCCTTCTGAATCCCTGTCATCATCTTAAAGAACATTCTAGTTCATGGAACTGACGCCACGACGGTTTCTCAAACACTCGGTTTCCCCTGAGGGGGCGTGTCTACAGACCTGTAGACTTCAGACAGCTCTGTATCCCAGTATGCACCACTGCTCACTCAGACCACACCCTCATCAGTAAAGCAACACTCATGTGATGAAGATGCAGAGCTCAGGAGAGTAGCTGGAAAGAAGACTGAAGACATCAGAACCCAACCCATTACTCCAGCTTACAACAACTTAGAACCTGTAACCATTTTAACAAACCATTAAAACCAACATAAACCGTATGCCTAAGTAACCCATGAACCCATAAAACATCCCTAATACTCAGATCAACCTTCGGCTAACGAGTTTACTCACCAGGAAGCCAAAATACATCAATGTGCCCAAGAGTAATAAGAAACTAATGACTTACAGTTTGCAGTCCATCTTCATGTTTAAGTTGGGATACTCACAGAACTGCAGTTAAATGTCCATGAAAGACCTTTGAAGGAAAGAACAGTTTACTCATTATTGTCCTCAAAACGTGGGCAC
>NC_136947.1:23055412-23145412 GCF_949987615.1 Pollachius pollachius | reverse complement strand
GGGAACCACCGCCGGGCGCCTTGTCGGAGAACCTCTCCACACTCCTCCGTACCAATAAACACACAGCCATACATAACCACTAATCAACACTTTAGAAACACCCAACACTACTGAACAAGAATATACAGCACTGGACACATGCCTAATTACAAACACATAGTCATTAAACCTGCAGACAAAGGGTCCAAAATAGTCATCTTAGATACACAACAATACCTCTTAGAAGCACACACACAGTTAGGGAATCCATTACATTACAGACCCATACAGGATTCACTCCAATTGGCCACACAACATCAAATTCGCAATATATTTACTGACCTCCATAAACGTAAATACATCACACAGACAGAAAATATACTTAGACGGTCCAGACACGTGAACGCCGGTTTTATGGTTTTATGGACGGTCCCTTTCTTAGTGCCGCCGGGGCTACCAATCATCTCCCACTGTGGGAGCGAGTCCTCTGCAGCAGCTGAGTTTATAGAGTACCACCTCAAGCCCATCTCCCGGAAACACCCCAGCTATCAAAGATACCTACCACCTCATCCAAACACTGAATAACACACCGGTTTACACACAAGCCTTTTTATTTACAGTTGATCTAGATTCATTCTACACCAACATGGACATGGATTCTGGCCTGCGGGCTGTCCGCTCTGCACTCCTCCGGTACCCAGACCCCCGACAGCCCCCCCAGTCACCTGTTGGAGTCACTGACCATCAACCTGCAGGAAGGACTTCGTTTATAACAACAAGCATTACCTCCAGACACACGGGACGGCGGTGGGCAAGAGGTTCCCCCCCAGCTATGAGAACATCTACATGGCTGGGTTCATACTGTCGGTTCCTGGACCACATCTTCGGGCTCCGGCCACATAGTTTAGATCACTTTCTACAATTCATACACATCACCCTACTATTAAGGTTAAATATACACAACATGCAACATATAGATTTTCTAATCACAACAGTTTTTTTTGCCAGACACAAACACACAGTCCTCCACACAAAAGTTTATTTCAAACCCACCGACACACACGCACTCCTCCATAAAAGTAGCTTTCACCCCAAGCACACATTCGTGGGTATTATTAAATCACAAATCATCCGGTTTCACAGACCTTGTGTAATGGGTTAGAAAAATAGTTCCTTATTGTGTGTAAAGGGTTAAAAATATAAATACATTTGGGGCATTAGTAAAAATATAAAAGTAGACACCCTTTTATTTTTTGGTTTTTGACTATAATAATCTAATAATCAAATTTTATAATGTCGGCTTTCGCTAGAATGACTCACCGGGCCACTAGATGGCGCACGGCGCCCAGGGGATCATTAACACCACAGGGACACGTTACCGCAGAATAAATCCTGCGAGCAAGACTAATGGAAGCTTTGTTTTCCGTCTCTTGTTTGTTAAACAATAGACCACAGGATTTGTGCCAACATACCCTCTTGGCTACCCCGAGGTCAAGGACGAGACGGACAAGCGGAGGGCGACCGGGACCCTCTTTAGGGTCCTGAGGGGCGGGGGGTACACCAGGGGTTCCTGCGCTCCATCTTGTCCGGCGCGTTGGCGGAGCTCGGCCGGCGGGCCTCCCCGTCTGGGTCTTCGTCCGTGGGCTCTGCCAGCGTGTGGGACTCCCCCCCCCGCCCTAACCTTAACCAACCGTCCCTCCGTGCGTCTCCTCCTCACCCCGCCCCCCCCCCCCCCCCCATCCCACCCCGTCTCACCCTAGCCATTTTTCCACAGCGTTCCCTCCTCGCCAGCTCTCCCTCCCCCGTCTCACCTTAACCCCTCGTCACCCACTCCGTCTCACCTTAACCCCTGGTCACCCACTCCGTCTCACCTTAACCCCTCGTCACCCACTCCGTCTCACCTTAACCCCTCGTCACCCACTCCGTCTCACCTTAACCCCTCGTCACCCACTCCGTCTCACCTTAACCCCTCGTCACCCACTCCGTCTCACCTTAACCCCTCGTCACCCACTCCGTCTCACCTTAACCCCTCGTCACCCACTCCGTCTCACCTTAACCCCTGGTCACCCACTCCGTCTCACCTTAACCCCTCGTCACCCACTCCGTCTCACCTTAACCCCTGGTCACCCACTCCGTCTCACCTTAACCCCTCGTCACCCACTCCGTCTCACCTTAACCCCTCGTCACCCACTCCGTCTCACCTTAACCCCTGGTCACCCACTCCGTCTCACCTTAACCCCTCGTCACCCACTCCGTCTCACCTTAACCCCTCGTCACCCACTCCGTCTCACCTTAACCCCTCGTCACCCACTCCGTCTCACCTTAACCCCTCGTCACCCACTCCGTCTCACCTTAACCCCTCGTCACCCACTCCGTCTCACCTTAACCCCTGGTCACCCACTCCGTCTCACCTTAACCCCTGGTCACCCACTCCGTCTCACCTTAACCCCTCGTCACCCACTCCGTCTCACCTTAACCCCTCGTCACCCACTCCGTCTCACCTTAACCCCTCGTCACCCACTCCGTCTCACCTTAACCCCTGGTCACCCACTCCGTCTCACCTTAACCCCTCACCCACTCCGTCTCACCTTAACCCGCCTGTGGCCTCCACTGCGGACCCCCACCACCTCCCTAACCCTAACCAGCTTCCCTCCTCTACGCCTCACCTTAACCGGCTCCCCTCCCACACTGGAGGGGCCGACTTAGGGTCCGCCCCCGTCCACAGGCCAGCTGAGGGGGGCCCCACTAGGAGGGCCTGGATCCCTGAGTCAGGTGGTCTTCCCCAACAGGTTCCCTGAGGGGACCCCTGACATCAGGAGCGGAGACGATCGGGGGGGGGGCAGCCACACACACACATCATACCCCTCATCAGCACATTGACACAACACATCACACACACTCCAAACTGAAACACGCATTCACACGCGCTCAACACAACAATCCCACACTCCAAAACCATAAAATAATATCGGCCTACAGAAAGAAACGGAACATACAAGATGTCCTGGTGCAAGCCCGCTTCTCCACGGAAATTAGAAGCGCCCCCTCTCAACACCGAGGCCACTTTCAGCAGCTGGCGGTCTTCAGGAACCAGCACGCCTCCACCTCCAGCCCTGTTACACAAAAACTCACCATGCTGGACAAAAACATAATCTACGCCATCACATGCTCCGAATGCCACATCATTTATGTCGGCGAAACAAAGCACACCATACTGACCCCACTTAAACAGCACTTATATACTATACACATAGGCACACTCAACACTCAAACGGTCCAACACTTCCAAACACACCCCATCACCTCACTATTCATCACCGGGCTGGAGATGAAGGCGTGCTGGTGGGACAGACAGAGGAAGGCGGCGGAGCATAGGTGGATAGCCAAGCTTAGGACCCTTCCCCCCTTGGGCCTGAACATCAGGGAGTAGGGGCCGCGCTGGGACGCTGCTGGGGGCGCTGGGGGGTCCTGGGACTCCTCCTTGGGGGTTCCCTGCATGGCGTCGGGTCCACTGTGTGTTTTAATATGTTGCATGTTTTTATCCTTACCGTGTGATTCCATCTACCAATGGTTGTAGGTGTTTACTGGTGGCAGATAGCTCGCCTTGTATTGTTCAATAATGAATTAAAGTCAAGATGTTTCTGCCCGGTTTCAAACCGGAGACTTTTCGCGTTTAAGGCGAACGTGATAACCACTACACTACAGAAACTACAATTTTATATACTTGCAACTTGTGAAATATGTGTTTCTTATGATTATCAGTTGGTAATTTGGTTGACTGCTTGAAATAATATCTAGCTTGCCTTCCATTCAATGTAAAAATTGATGTATTCATTCAATGATGACAGGTATCTTTAATGTAAATGTTCTCACATCCAGATGTTTCCACCCAGTTCCGAACCGGTGACAATTCACAATTGAGGCAAACTTTATAACCACTACACTACAGCAACTATATGTATGGCTTTCTGCAACCCAAACAAATTGTCGTAATTTCTGAATGTACTTAAATACACCCACATTGTGTCTACTTCACACACATGTTTCTATCCTGTTTCTGGCCCTGGACCTTTCCCGTGTCAGGCAAACGTGATAACCACTACACTACGGAAACTACAAAGTCAAAATCATGCAATTTGTCGATATTGTGTTTTTATGAACATCTGCAGACACAATGTCTGATTGCTTGATCACCAATGCAGATGGTTTGGCATTCCATCTACCAATGGTTGTAGATGTTTACTGGTGGCAGCTAGCTCCCATTGTATTGTTCAATAATGAATTAAAGTCAAGATGTTTCCACCCGGTTTCAAACCGGGGACTTTTCGCGTGTGTGGTGAACATGTTAACCACTACACTACAAAAACAACAATTTTATTTACTTGCAACTTGTAATAATGTGTTTCTTATGATTATCAGTTGGTAATTTGTTTGAGTGCTTGAAATAATATCTAGCTTGCTTTCTATTCAATGTAAAATTTGATGTATTCATTCAACGATGAGGTCAGGTATCCTTCCTGTAAATGTATCCAAATTCAGACGTCTCCTCCCAGTTCCGAAGCGGTGACCATTCGCATTTGAGGCAAACTTTATAACCACTACACTACAGAAACAATTTTTATGGGTTTCTGCAACCCAAACACATTGTCGTCATTTCTGAATGAACTTAAATATACCCGCATTGTGTCTACTTCACACACATTTTTCTATCCTATTTATGGCCGTGGACCTTTCCCATGTCAGGCAAACGTGATAACCACTACACTACGGAAACTACTAAGTCAAACTCATGCAACTCGTCGAAATTGTGTTTTTTATGAACATCTGCAGACACAATCTCTGATTCCTTGATCACCAATGCAGATGGTTTGGCATTCCATCTTCCAATGGTTGTAGATGTTTACTGGTGGTTGTAGATGTTTACAGCTAGCTCCCATTGTATTGTTCAATAATGAATTAAAGTCAAGATTTTTCCACCCGGTTTCAAACCGGAGACTTTTCGCGTGTGAGGCGAGCGTGATGACCACTACACTACAGAAAATATTATTTTATATACTTACAACTTGTGAAAAATGTGTTTCTTATGATTATCAGTTGGTAATTTGGTTGATTGCTTGAAATAATATCTAGCTTGCTTTCCATTCAATATAAAAATGGATGTATTCATTCAACGATGACAGGCATCTTTCATGCAAATGTATCCCAATCCAGATGTTTCCACCCGTTTCCGAACCGGTGACCATTCGCATTTGAGTCAAACTTTATAACGACTACACTACAGAAACTATGTTTACGGGTTTCTGCAACCCAAACACATTGTCGTCATTTCTGAATGTACTGAAATACACCCGCATTGTGTCTACTTCACACAAATGTTTCTTTCCTGTTTCTGGCCATGGACCTTACCCGTGTTAGACAAACGTGATAACCACTACACTACGGAAACTACAAAGTCAAAATCATGATAATAATGATGTATTAAAGTCAAGATGTTTCTGCCCGGTTTTTAACCGGGGACCTTTCACGTGTTAGGCGAACGTCATAACCAGGGAGCAGCAGAGAGCTGGAACGACAGTGATCAATTGCAGTCCATCCCAGGTGTTGCAACGCTACATTTCTTCAAAAGTTCACTCAACTGCACACGCAGTTTATTGCATTGCGTTTTGATAAGGTACTTTGAGTCCGGAATAAAGTATTCATTCATTTCTTTCATTCATTATGGATCTAATCATTGTTTCTGTACAAGTCCCGTCTCTGGCCACGGCAGCGCTCTCAGTCCTTTTGTGCTCCTGCTGTATAAAAGCTAGTATGGACCCGGCAATACTTGATGACGGCCATACCACCCTGAACACGCCCGATCTCGTCTGATTCCATTCAGGTGTAAAACCAGGAAGTGAATGAGCAGAGAGAGCAGGTGGAGAGAGAAGGTGGACTTTTTTTCTTTGTGTTAGATTGACAGTGAGAGAGTGTGTTTTACTTTTTGTGTTAGTTTTATCCCCCCAGCAGCTAGCTGTTCGGGGGAACGTCTTTTTCGTTTGTGTGTGTGTTGAATGAGTGACGTAATGGATAGGAAAGAGCGAGTAGAGAGGAGTAGGACGGATCACACGGCAACTGAAAGTGGACCGGTACACACAACGACACAGAATATGTACAATTGCATGGAGCAGATATCGCCCAAGAACACCGACCATGGAAAGACCATGACTACGAGTAGGATCATGGACAGCGGCAAGATGCAGCAACCGACAAAGAACGCAGACATTGGAAGGGAAACGACTACAAGAAGGATCACGGACAATGGCAGGAATGCCTTGGACAAAAGTAAGACACAAACTTTTGAGAAGAACCTGACAGTTGCTGTGGAGATTATTGGGGAAGAAAACGTATCAACGATGGAACTGTGGTGACCCACAACAATAATAAAGACATTCACCAAGGGACTGTTCCTTTAAGCAAAAGGGTTTTGGGATAACAGTTCCGGTTGACGACTGTTCGGGTTTACGGGTGTTCTGGTTTACGGCAGTTACGTTTTCAACTCATGCTGGAGTAACTTGTTTTGAATTTGAAGTGGAGAGTAAAGCTGACTCGACCCATCTCCGTCTCTTGTCTCCTCATTTACGGCACTCAACAATTGGTGACCCCCGACGCAAGTTGGATACGGCTGGATTATGTTGCACATCGGCGGTGATAACAACGCGCCCGCTGTGGTGCCGGCCGCCGCCGTTTCGGCTGGGATTTCGTCATGGCTGCCGTGTCTACGCCACTCCTGGGGGCGGATTTCCTCTGCGCCGACAGGCTGCTGGTGGATGTTACGAACTGCCGCCTGATCGACGCCCTCTCTTTTGCTTCGTACCCCTGCATGCTGGGGGGGGTGGGGGGGCTTTGTCTTGCGAACATGTTCGCCACCGAGGACCTGGATCAACGCCTGCTGGCTGAGTTTCCCGACATCACCACGCCCACGTTTTCATCGGCTGTGGCTAAGCATGGTGTGGAGCACTAACAGTCCGTGGGCCTCCCCCCTGCACATGGTGACCAAGGCTGATGGCGGTTGGCGGCCCTGTGGTGATTTCCGTCGCCTGAACAACGCCACCACCCCCGACCGGTACCCGGTACCGCACATTCAGGACTTCTCCGCCCACCTGGCCGGCGCCGCCATCTTTTCAAAGGTGGACCTGGTACGCGGTTACCATCAGGTGCACGTCCGCCCGCAGGATGTCCCCAAGACGGCGGTAATCACGCCCTTTGGACTTTTTGAGTTTCTGAGGATGCCTTTCGCCCTCAAGGGCGCAGCACAGACGTTTCAGCGCCTCATGGACTCTGTGCTGCGGGACATGCCGTTCCTGTTTGTCTACTTGGACGACATTCTCGTTGCCAGTGCGTCTGCAGACGACCACCTGATGCATCTACGGCAGCTGTTCAGTCGGCTCAGTGAGCATGGTCTCATTGTCAACCCGGCCAAGTGCGAGTTTGGCCGGTCATCCATCACTTTCCTCGGCCACCAAGTCACCCCGCAGGGGGCGGTTCCTCTCCCGGCCAAGATGAACGCCATCGCCAGTTTCCCACGCCCGCACACTGTGAAGTCCCTGCAGGAGTTCCTGGGCATGGTGAACTTCTACAACCGTTTCCTCCCCCATGCGGCCCTGCTCATGCGACCCTTGTACAACGCCTTGCGGGGCAGGAGGCCGGCAGATGTGTTGGATTGGTCCACGGAGATGACGACTGCTTTCGATGCTGCCAAGACCGCGTTGGCCAACCCTGCTCTGCTGGCGCACCCGTCTCCGACCGCCCCTGTTGCTCTTACTACGGACGCCTCTGATTACGCTGTAGGGGCTGTGTGTGAGCAGTGGGTGGGCGGAGCCTGGCAGCCGCTGGCCTTTTTCAGCAGGACGCTCCGTGACACCGAGAGGAAATACAGCGCCTTCGACAGGGAGCTCCTGGCTCTTTTCCTCGCCACCCGTCATTTCCATTTCCTGTTGGAGGGCCGTTGGTTCACGGCTTTCATTGACCACAAGCCGCTGACGTTTGCCATGGCCAAGTCTTCGGAGCCATGGTCTGGTCGGCAGCAGTGTCAGCTCTCCGCCATCTCTGAGTACACCACGGACATTCAACATGTGGACGGCAAGGACAATTTTGTAGCCGACTGCCTCTCTCGGGTGGTTATTGGTTCCGTCCACTTGGGCCTCGACTACGCAGCTATGGCTGGGGATCAGGCTACGGACTCTGAGGTACAGGCCTACAGGGCGGCCCCATGGCGCTCCTCATGGAGGATGTGGTATTTGACACGGCCAACACTACGCTCCGATGTGACGTCTCCACTGGCCAACCGCGCCCCATGGTGCCTGCTGGCTGGCGGCGTAAGGTCTTTGAAGCGATCCATGGCCTTTCCCACCCGGGGGTGAAGGCGTCTGCCAAGCTGGTGGGGGCCAAGTTCGTCTGGCCGGGCCTGCGGAAGGACATCAGGGCCTGGGCCGCTGTCTGTGTGGCGTGCCAGCGTGCAAAGGTGACTCGGCATACCAAAGCCCCCTTGGCTCTCTTCAAAGTGCCGGAGAGGCATTTCGACCATGTGAATATGGACCTGGTGGGCCCGCTTTCACCCTCCCGTGGTTACACCTACCTCCTCACCATGGTGGACAGGACCACCAGGTGGCCAGAAGTGGTTCCCCTGTCTTCCACTACAGCAGCTGAGGTGGCCTGGGCGTTCGTTATGGCTTGGGTGGCATGTTTCGGCACACCGTCCGACCTTTCCTCGGACCGGGGGCCCCAGTTCACGTCGGAGCTTTGGACTGCGGTCGCCAAGGTCCTGGGGGTGAAGGTCCACCATACCACAGCCTATAACCCACGGAGCAATGGGCTTTGCGAGCGGTTTCATCGGGACATGAAGGCCGCGCTCAGGGCCAGCCTTACGGGCAGCGACTGGGCTGACCGCCTCCCATGGGTTATGCTGGGCCTTCGCTCCACCCCCAAGGACAATCTTCAGGCCTCGTCGGTAGAGCTGGTGTACGGCCAGCCCCTGCGCGTCCCTGGGGAGTTCCTTCCGGACGCCACGGCCCCGTGGTCGGCTGCCTCCCATCGTGCTGCGTCCCGGGACATTGCGGACGCTTTCGTTCCCATTCCGACGTCTCACCATGGTCTCCCCCGGTCCTACGTTCCCAGAGAATTACCATCCGCCAAGTACCTTTTCGTCCGCCACGATGGCCACCGTACCCCACTGCGGCCCCCCTACGATGGCCCCTTCCGCGTCTTGGAGGGTGGGCCTAAGAACTTTGTTGTGGATATGGGGGGCAGGCCTGAGCGGGTGGCTATAGACCGGCTCAAGCCTGCTCATGTGGATATTGGCAAACCGCTCCAGCTGGCTCAGCCCCCGCGGCGGGGGCGCCCGCCTGCGGCAGCCTCGACCCCTGGCCCTGCGGCGGCCTCGACCCCTGGCCCTGCGGCGGCCTCGGCACCTGCTCCTGCCTTTTACCCTTCTCCTGTTAGGTGCAGCTGTTCAGGCCGCCTGGTCCGCCCCCCTAGGCGTTGATTTTTCTGGGGACTGTTATATGCTAGTATTTTCTGTTTAACACTAGTGGGTGTCCGATGTTTTCTGTAGGTTCCCTGTCTGGTCTGGACCGGTTGGTTTGGGTGAATTCTGGGGAGGCCTGTGTGGTGACCCACAACAATAGTAAAGACATTCACCAAGGGACTGTTCCTTTAAGGAAAAGGGTTTTGAGATAACAGTTCCGGTTGACGACAGTTCGGGTTTACGGGTGTTCTGGTTTACGGCAGTTAAGTTTTGAACTCATGCTGGAGTAACTTGTTTTGAATTTGAAGTGGAGAGTAAAGCTGACTCGACCCATCTCCGTCTCTTGTCTCATAATTTACCGCACTCCACAGAACTGCTAAAAGAAAACAAGAAGATATGTTGGATGGTAGTTGGCTGTCGATTTAAAGCACAGAAGAAATATGAAATCACGATGGAAAATGAAGACGGAAAGGAGAAATTGCGCGATGGGTTAACAATAAAAGACAGTTTAGTGTTTGTTAAGGAGATGGCAAACAATGAGCTGGTTGTTTCCTTTTTAAACCTTCCGACATATGTGCCTGATGAGGTGATCTTGGCGAAACTGTACGAGTGGGGAGTGAAAGCTGTCTCCCCGATAAAGAGGAGGATGTGGCCTGGGACGGACATAGCAGACGGGACAAGGTTTTTAAAAGTACAATTTACAGAGACGATGAAATCACTGCCGTATTCAACAAAATTTGTCACACTGGAAGGCACAGAATTCTTCAGAGTAATTCATGACCGACAAGTCAGAGTATGCCGGATGTGCATACAACCAGGACACATCTTGAGGGACTGCCCACATTTCACGTGTCACAAATGCCAGATGCAGGGGCACTACGCGCGGGACTGCCCGACGCGTAACGGGAGAGGAGGAGACCGAGCAAATGAGAACCAGGAAGGGCAGCGGGACGGTGAAGCGACGGCGGCAGCAGTGGTGCTGGCGGAGGAGGCTGCGGAGGTGTCAGCAGCGGTGGTGGAAGCGGATACGGCGGCGGTGTTGCCGGCAGCAGCAGAAATGGAGCCACTCTGCAGCACTCTGGACGACGTCGTCCAGCCAGAGGATCCACCAACCGGGGGAGCGATTGGGCTAGGAGTAGGTGAAGGTACCCCTGGGGACCTGGTGTCGAAAATGGCCCATGAACGCACCCTGGTTGGTAGAGGAAGTCAGAGCAAGTACTAACGGCTGCGGCCTGCTGCAATGCAATGGGAGGCGGGGCTTGACCGTCCAGCAGGTCAAGCCCCGCCCATGACACACGCTTGCCCCGCCCATGACACACGCGTCACATGCCAAGCTCTGCGTAGAAGTTCAGGGACAGTCGGGATTTCGGAAACTCAGGATGGAGGATATTGTGTTTTTGCAAGTATTAAATAGGTAGATTTCATCAAGGAGAAATGATGTCGGTGAGTGAAACTACGTTGCTACAATAAATGCATTAAATGAAAAACTTTATTCACATCTCTCGACTCGTCTCGTGAACAATCACTATGTTTTCATTTGAAACGTCTGACATGCAGTGAAATGTCTCTAGTGGGATGTTTTACACTAATTGCACAGGGTGTCCGCGCATCCTTAAAAAGTCTTAAATTTGTTACAAATGTCATATGCTGGTCTTAAATACTGTTGCTCAAGGTCTTAAATTTGTCGGGGCAGGACTATATTTTTTTATTTTTCTCGTGGGACTTTTCAGGAAGGACATGTAGAGAGGCTTCTTTCTTGCTAGCTGCATATATAAACGATTATCTGCGTGCTTTCTAGCTAGTCTGCGACAATGGGTAGGTGCAAATTCAAGGACAGTTGGCTGGAAGACATGTTTCCCGATGGATGGGTCTGCAAAGCAGATCATTAAAGGAACGAATAACCAAGGCAGAGCCTGTCGCCAAACCTGCTGCAGCTATGCTCAAGGATGCCTGTGCTGTGCAACCATGCTCAAGAATATGCTACGGCAAATCGAGTAACATGTTATGCTTTCCTTTCAGGAGGGACAGAGATGACAGGACATGACCCTCTCTCATCATTCATGCTTCATTTATTTGTTTTCTACTGCTTATATTGGTCAGTTATATGTTGATATGTTTAACAGGCCAATAAATGAAAATAATTTTCTTGAGTCCTTGAGTCATTTTATCTGTAGTTAGATGCTGCAGATGATTTTTCAGTCTGTGGTGGCAAGATTGTCGTTTTCTTTTCTCATTCTGCTGGTGAGGTGGCATCAGACACAAGGATGCAAGGCAAAAAAACTGGGAAAACTACTTGGTGGTGGAGAGATGTACACTGAAGATGAGAGGCCATTCAGAACAACCACCAGGATCATCCACTTCATAACATCTTTATGGATCAAGAAAAAAGGCATTGAAATAACTTGGTCTGCATGAATGCTGCACCAATATTATATGTGTGTATACATATATATATATAGATGTATATTTTATTTTTTTTGCCTGACCTACTGAAACATTTCTTTTGGTAATGATTTGCATTATTTGCTATCACTGGCTTTTTCCAATCATCTATCATTATGATATTCCATGAAAAGGGTTGCACTTTTTTACTTAACCAGTCAACTGAGAACCACTGCCCTTGATTACCTGGACAAGTCCCAAAATACACTCCACATAAACGGGCACATACAGTAACAAAGGCAGTGACACATCAATACAGGTCATGATGCTGTATAGGTGAGAAGGGGTGAAAAAAAGTTTTTCAAGGTATGTTTTTTAGACTGATGCAGACCTACATCATTGGAAGATAGTAAAATTATAGAAAAATTATATAATGCTTTCTTTGATTGTTGTACAGTCTAATTTTTATAGCCTATATAATTGATGTAGCCTATAAAATAATCACTCACTTCTCTGCATTTTGCTGTTCTCGGGTTTCCGTTAATGACAAACAATGACAAACCTATCTATTAATAGCAAAAACACAATATGTCGCTGCAAAAGACATTGCAAAGACAGTTTTTATAGGGTAGTAGTAGGGGAAAATCCTCCCCAGGCGCTGTTTCTACTGAGTTTCCGAAATCCCGACTGTCCCTGAACTTCTACGCAGAGCTTGGCGTGTGACGCGTGTGTCATGGGCGGGGCTTGACCTGCTGGACGGTCAAGCCCCGCCTCCCGCTGCAGACGATTGTATTGCAGCAGGCCGCAGCCGTTACCCACTCAGTCAGAGAGGAGTTGGAGAGGACAACGCGGAAGGCATGTTGTCGGAGGGGGAGATCGAGGAAACCCCAGAGGAGGAGCGGGACCAAATAAGGAAGAGCTGGATGGAGGAAATGGACGTTGGGTCGGTGTCCGAGACTGACGAACCCATGGACGGAAAGGACAGAAAGGCAGAGCTGGTGAAGAAAAGGAAAGCCAAGAAGGAAAGAATTGTGGCAGCAAAAAAGAAAGGTACGAATAAAAATGAAGGTTAGAAATGAAACAATAATCACCTTGTGTCTAATGTTCAGCTTAATCTCATTTAACACAAATGGTTTACGAAATCAAAGCAAATTGGAAAAACTATTAGTTAAAAGTTAGAATAATGATATATTATGTCTGCAAGAAACCAACTGGACAGACAATATCATGAAGGATATAAAAATAAAATGGAAAGACACGGTATATGTAAATAATGGTACAGAGAGATCTTGTGGTGTAGCAATTTTGATAAAAAATGATATTGTACAGAACATAAAAGAACTCTACAGCGATAAAACGGGAAGAATAATTATTATAGAATTTAAATACAAAAATATAGTGTATCGACTGATTAATGTATATGCGCAAAATATAGAAACGGATAGGAAGGTGTTTTTCTTGGGTTTGGGGAAATGGTGTGTGGGAAACTGTATTAAAGTGGGAGATTTTAATTTAAAAAGTACAAGGCTGGATTTAGCGAGAGGGAAAGAATTTAAGAACAGCACGTCAAGAAAGGTTTCTCTGAAAATGATGGAGGAAAGACAGTTAATTGATATATGGAGGAATGAAAACCCAAACAAGCGGGAATACTCGAGGAGACAAATGGTAATGGGGGAATTAAAGCAGAGTCGAATTGATCTATGTGTTGCAAAACAGAGCACTGTAAAATATCTAAAAAAAATGAAGTATAACTTCACATCGTTTAGTGACCATGCCATTCTGTCGTTAGAGGTTGGTAGTGGGTTGGAAAGAAGGGGAGGAGGAGTATGGTGCCTCAACAGCAGTCTGCTTGCGGAAGAGAGGTATAGAAACAAAGTAGTGGCCTGTATAGAACAAGAAAAAAATAACATGGAAGTGTGCAGAAATAAGGGATCATGGTGGGAAAGACTAAAGCAAAAGATAAAAACAATAAGCATTCGATATGCTAAGATCCGGAATTTTAAAGAAAGAGAGAAAGTAAAAGGCTTGACGGATGTGCTGGCAGAAGAGGCTGAGAGAGTGAATAAGGATCCAAATCATAGTATAGAGAAATATTTAAAGGTAAAATTGAAAATGGACTCTTATGAGCGGAATCAATGTGAGGGGGCAATAACAAGGAGTAAGGCAAAATACGCAGTGAGGGGAGAGAAATGCACAGGTTATTTTTGGGATTGGAAAAAAGAAAATAAGAAAGGGTATATATCGAAGGGTTGGAAAATGAAGATGGAGAGACAATAAATGATTTTGTAGATATTATTGATACGATGGGGACATTTTATAAAAATCTATTCAAAACAGGTAATACAAATAAGGAAGATATAGATAAAGTATTAAGTGATATAAATAAAACAATCACAAAAGACGAGAAATGTATGTGTGATGATAATATAAAAAACATAGAAATAAGAGAAGCAATAATGTCCTTAAAAAACAATAAAAGTCCAGGGACAGATGGCCTTACGAGTGAGTTTTACAAAACGTTGATAGAAATTCTGTTCCCTATATTAAATAGGATTTATGCAGAGATGGAAAAAGAACAGGAGATACCAGAGTCACTTGCAACAGGATTAATAACGGTACTATATAAAAACAAGGGAGGCAGAAGAAAACTAGAGAACTACAGACCACTAAACTTACTTAACACAGATTACAAAATTTTAGCAAAGGTATTAGCAAACAGAATAAAAACGGCCGCACCAACAGTCATATCATCAACACAGGCGTACGGGATACCAGGGAGGGACATATCAGACATCATTAGCACAATAAGGGACACGGTAGAGTACATTAGCAAGGCCGCGGGAATTATTTTAAGTGTGGACTTGAATAAAGCCTTTGACAGGGTTGAGCACAGTTTCCTTTTTTGCACATTGGAGAAGTTTGGGTTCGGAGAGAGAATGATAAATTGGATAAAACTGTTATATAGGAATGCAACAAACAGCGTTAAAATAAATGGAGCTATAACGGATCCTTTTCCGCTTGAGAGATCTGTAAGGCAAGGGTGTCCACTATCTGCAGTATTATACAGCTTAACTGCGGAAAGTCTGGCTGAAATGATAAAAAATTCTAAAGAAATTGAGGGGATCCAATTGCCAAATGGGGGAGAAAGCAAAATTCAGCAATATGCTGATGATACCACATGTACGGTGAAAAATATGAATGGCGTGAAAAGGATAATGGAAAAAATAGAAATAAATGGAAAAGCATCAGGGGCTAAGGTAAATAAAGATAAAACTGAAATAATGTACGCTGGAAATGTAAACCGGATTGGTTGTAGTATGCCTTTTAGAATTGCAAATGATTATATAAAAATATTGGCGATACATATTGGAGTGAAAGAAAAGGAGGCTAGAGACGAGACGTGGAACGGGGTTATAAACAAAGTGAAAAACACATTAAATGCGTGGAGGCCAAGGAGATTGAAATTGAAGGGGAAGGTTGTGGTGATGAATGCTCTGATATTATCCAAGGTTGTATATGCAATGACCGTGATAGACATGCCAGAGTGGGTGCACAAAGAACTAAACAGTATAATTAATAATAACATATGGGATGGGAAACCAGCTAGAATAGCACATAAAACCCTGATAGGGAAATATGAAGAAGGAGGACTGAAACTGGTGGATTTAAATGTAAAGAATAAAGCAATAAGAATCAAGACTGTCAAAAAGCATTTGCATGACAGGGTGGATTACGGATGGAAAAATGTTTGCTATGTATGAAAAAGTATCTTGATTATATAAAGTGTTTGAAGCATGGGGCAAATACAGAGTCAATATTAAGTATGAATTTAACAAACTTAGTAAAATACTAAATCAACCAGTATGGTGTAATCCAATAATAACAAAGTACAATAACATGCTATGGGAGAAAAAAATCTTCTATGCAGGATTAAGGCATATTAAGGATTACATTTACGAATTCATACCTGCATTCCATAGAAACCAGGCGATTATAGATACAGTACAGGAGTACGATGAAGATATGAGTGAAAGTAGTATTGTAAATATGTATGATAAAATAAAAGAAAGCATAACGACAGAATGGGTCAGACAAATAGAAAATAACGTGGTAACAGACAGAAAAGTAACGTTTCCTGAGTTATATACAGAAAATAATGGGAAAAAAATAGTACTATGTAATCTAAAAGTAATGGACTATTACAACATGCTGATAAAGGAAGAGGTTAAAGAACCTGCTTCCGAAATGGTTTGGGAAAAGGTGTTTCCAGGTATGAAGGGAAAGGAATTATGGAAAGATTGGATTGTAAAGAAAAATAGTATGTAATGCCAGAATCATGATTTTAAATTTAAACATAATGGGATGTTCACAAATGTGGTGATACACCAAATAAATAGAAATGTAAAGAGGGAATGTGATGTATGTACAATTGATCCAGAGACATTAATGCACCTGAATTATGAGTGTGACAAGTGACATGTTTTTTTTGAAATAGAAAAGATTCCTGCATGAGCACTGGGAGAGGGAGTATATTGGGGGAATGGAGTGGAAAAATATATTTCTATTTGGGGTGTGGGAAAAGAAAGGAGTTAAAGTGAATATGTTAAATTACGTTTTAAGTCATGCCAGATACTCTATACGGCTGAGAAGAAACCTAGCACATTTTGAGGGAAAACACAGAGGTGTATGGCCTTATTTTGAATCTGAGTTGAAGAAAGATATTTTCTGGATTTATAAATGTGAAAATGTGGAATTTGTAACCTCTATAAATGGATGCAAGTTCATTTCTGTGATGGATGACGGGAAACTTATGTTCAATTTTTAAATTGTATTTTGTTCTTTTGTTATTTTATTTGATTTAAGAAAGGTTACCTCAGCTGTCTTTTTTTTCCTCTGTGTAATTAATATTAATGTTTGTATGTAAAATCGGACTTTTGTTGATAATAAAAATAAATAAATAAATAACACGCCCGATCTCGTCTGTTCTCGGAAGCTAAGCAGGGTCGGGCCTGGTAGTACTTGGATGGGAGACCGCCTGGGAATACCAGGTGCTGCAAGCATATTTATTTTTCAGCTCGAGCTCATTGGCTACAATGGCCTGCCGTGCCCTGATCTTTAGCGCCCACTGTTTGGGAGAATTTAAGCAACATACAGTCACTGACAACGTCTCTCCAAACTCTATTTGTGAAACATGCAGAGACACTAGTGACCCTGGCAGCAGGGAGCAGCAGAGAGATGCAGCGACCTCAGTTTTTTTCTTCAGCTTCCACAAACACGCACACAGGGTGCTTGGTCTTTTTTTTGTTTTGTCGTCGTCTGTTAAACCGCCAAGTGGAGCGTGTTTGGGAAGCTGGCCTCTTGGTCTGAGCATGTGTGGGCATCACTTCTCGTCCTTTTGGCTAAGACATTGATCACCTCCCTTGGCTGTCTATATACTACCTATTTGTGGCAATTATATAGCAGGTTCGGAGGATATTGCACCATCTTCCTGGTAAGTTGGGGTCAAATATCAGTTGCTGTTACCCTCTACCAAGAAGTCCATTGTCCAGGTAAGGTAAGTGGATTTTATTGTTGCCTGTATTTCTTTCTTCATTTATTATTTCTGTATTTCTAGTTTATTCAGTGTTTTATTGCTTTTAACCTCTTCGTATTCTAAGACCGTGGTGTCTCCATCATGTCGGTTAACCCTACCGGCATGAGGAGGCACCACAGCGTACGTTTTAAACTGAAGTCAGTAAATGGAACCGAAATTCAGATCTCCCGGCTCGATTTTTCAAGGAAGCACATCCAAGGAATCCTGAGCAAGGGCACCTGGCGGAAGCGTGTACCAAGGTTGTTTGCGGCAAATGTAGAGAAATTGGACACTCTTTTGAAGAATGTACCAATGGCAGGAAGTGCAACCTCTGTGGAGACTCAAACCATCTCTTCAGAGATTGCCCGAAATCTTTTGCTAACAAAGTAAAACAAAATGCAAGGAAATTGGCAGATGGGTGTGCACAAAACAGTTGAAGACACCAGGCTGGAAGTAATAACTCTGATTGGGGGAGAGGGGGCGGGGCCTGAGGTTGCCCCACCTAGTGGTGAGGTGAAAGAGGCTGGTGGGGCCCAGGCAGCCGGTGGAGCTGAGATGGACTCCACTTCAGACTCTGAGGAATCCGTGAGTCTAGAAACAGACAGCCAGGGAGAAGAGTCTGAAGTGGAGACCAGTGAAGCCTCCCTCCCAGGAGCCCAGCCTGGTAAGAGAGCAGTGTCAGAGTTGTCCTCTGAGACTCAAGGGGCCTCAGAGAAAAGGGGAAGACCAGGCTCCTCAGACAATCCATCTTTGGAGGATGCCAGAGTCTTCCCAAACAACCCTCCCAACACTCTCTCTTTTTTAAATATTGCACTGCAATCAACCCCAAAGGAATCAATTTTTGACCAAAGTAGAGTCTGGGAGGGAAATGAAGCAGAAAACCTTTACTCATCTTCTATTGAAATAAAGGCAGAGCTTCAGTCACAAAGCATTGGATGACTTTTTTAGATGGTTTTAACCCATAGTTGTTTTTAGTCTTTTAATGATTGTTTGTCTTTTTAACACCATAATCATGGTGCTCACCATTTCGACACTAAATGTAAGAAGTGTGAAATCAAAAGTTGGAGCACAAACGATTTTATCCTTTCTTAACAATTTTAAGTCAGATGTGTTTTTACTTCAAGAATGTGCACTACCGTTTTTAAGCCATTACAGGGTATGGGAGGAAAAATGGCCAGATAAATCATTATGGAGTGGTTCAAATGAAAACAAAAACGACGGGTGGCCATTTTAATCAAAAATCACTCTATCTTGGTGAAGGGCAGCATGGTGGTGAGAGACGGAAGAGCACTTTTAGCACACTTGACTTTTATGGGAAGGGATTTTAATCTCTTAAACATTTATGGTTTTAACAACAAAAAAGACAGACATGACCTTTTACAAGAATTGCAGCCCCACATGCTAGGCAGAGCGTCTTTAGTTTTAGCGGTTTTAATTGTATTTTAACTAGGAGCGATAGGAGAAGTGCGGGGGAAGATTTTAAAGTAGACAAGACGTCGGTTTTATTGCAGGCACAGTGCAGGGATTTTTAACTGAAAGACTGTTTTAAAACCAGGCATCCAAGAGAGGAGGGCTTCACCTGGTTCAGTAGTGATGGTCCCAGAGCCTCTCGAATAGACTATATTGTTACCAGAGACTGCCCGCTGACCGATGCTACATTTACTCCTGTTTTCTTCTCCGATCACACTATGCTCTCCTGCACCCTTTCACCCCCATCAGGTGTGACAAAAGGTAGTGGTCTGTGGAAACTGAATTGCTCCCTGATAAAAGATGAAGATTTAGCCAGCCAGTACAGGGAGCAATTCAGTCAATGGCAGACCCTCCAAGACTTACACAAAACATGCGCACACTGGTGGGAAATGGTAAAGGGAAGGACAAAGACTTTTTTTAGAAAAGCAGGGATGAAACAAAAACAAATGGAAAACAAATGCATGATGGGGCTGCAGAAAAGACTACAAGGGTTTTTTAAATTAAGACAAGGGTTTGATTACACTCGAAATCAAAAAATCAAACCCCCTACACGAAATAAGAGAGGTAAAAGAACAAATGTCGGCTCTAGCAGAAATCAAGAGCAAAGGAATTATTATTAGAATAATTAATTAATTAATAATAAACAAACAAAGAGACATAGAAGAAGGGGAAACATGTACCCGATACTTCTTCAAGAAAATTATAAACAGCGGGGAGGGTATTTCTAAATTAAAAAAGAGAAATGGAGAACACACCAAAACACAAGAATAAATGATGGACTAAATGAATTTAACCTTTTAGAACTTTTCAATTGTTTGTCAAGTTTTAGGGGGGGGGAAATCACGATAGGCTTTCACTTGAATTTTATCAGACCTTCTGGGACATTTTAGCAACCGACTTGTTGACTGTTTTTACAGAATTCCAAGGACTAGGCCGACTACCAGACAGTTTTAGATCGGTGATAGTGAAGCTACTACACAAGAAAGACGACAAGACTGACCTGAAGAACTGGAGACCAATTACCCTTTTAAACGTGGATTGTAAACTTTTTAGCAAACTTTTAGCCAACAAAATGTCTGTTGTTTTAGGGGAGGTAATCCACCTGGATCAAAACTTTGGCATACCGGGGAGAAAGATCACCAACAGCCTCGTACTGATTAGAGACACCTTCTGTTATGCGAGAGACAGAAACATTAGACTAGTAGTCCTAAATTTAGATTTTGAAAAAGCTTTCGATCAGGTCTCGCACCAGTGCCTATTTCAGGTACTGCCCAAAATGGGTTTTCCACAAAGGTATGTAGAGTGGGTGGGATTGCTGTATCGGGACATCACCAGCAAATTTCTTGTTAACGGGCAACTTACAAAAGCAGTAGACTTGCACTACGGGGTCCGTCAGGGTTATCCGTTATCTGCTCTCCTCTACATGGCTTGCATAGAACCACTGGCACAGGTATTGAGAAGGGACAAATGGATTAAAGAGGTGGGCATACAGGGAAGTGGGGGACTTTTTAGCAAATGTGCTAAAAAGTCTTGACTTTTTAGCAAACGACGTCAACATTTTATGTACCGACATCTGTTCATTACAGAAGGCACTGGACTTGACAGACTCCTACGGACTGGCCTCTGGGTCCAAACTCAATAGAGAGAAGACCCAAGCCCTTTTTTATGGACCATGGACGGTGACCGAGACGACTGGACTCCCCCTGACCGTAAAACAGACCGACTTGAAAATACTCGGGGTCAAATTTGACAGGGAGGGGGAGGGTACCATAAATTGGCCGGACATGGTAGGGAAAGTGAGGTGGAGACTGGGATACTGGGGACTTAGAGGACTTACAATGGAAGGAAAGGTTTTAATGATTAAGTCAGTGATTTTACCTTTGCTTTTATTGGTATGCTCTGTTTTTATTCCACCCCGCAGTTCTTTTAGATCTGGAACGTGCCATTTTTTAACTTCCTGTGGGGGTCTAAGTTGGAGAGACTCAAGAGAAACGAAATAAAGAAAAATAAAGAAAAAGGGGGAAAAGGAGTTCCCGACCTCAATTTATATTTAGGAAGCCGATATGCAGCTCTACACATAAAAAATGTAATGCCGTTATCCAGCCAAAAAAAAAGCACAGCAATGACCCGGTTCTGGATGGTTTCCTATCTGAAAAAGTTCCATTTTTATGTATCTGACCATAGGACGCCAGTATCTTTTAACCTGCCCCAGTCCTATGTCTTTATCAAGAACCTTTAAAAAAAATATAACCTAGAAAACGAGGACTTACAAATGTTAGAAGGCCATCGATTAATGATTGCGCTGGTGCAGGAGCAGGAACCAGTAAGTCCAGTGCGCGGGCTAGCACTCGACGACCCCGCAACAGTTTGGCGAAACGTTAACCATCCTGTCCTCCCCAACAGACTCCGGGACCTGTCATGGATGGTAGCTCACGAGATCCTCCCAGTCAGAGCCGTCATGCACTCCCGGGGCATGGCCGCATCCGCAACATGCCCCCGACCAGGTTGTGGCGCGCCTGAGTCGGTGAGGCATCTGCTCTGGGAGTGCAGCGCTGCTGGAGACCAGTGGGCAACGGCCGGCTCCGTACTATTCCCGTACTTGCCAGCAGGGGAGGTCCTGACAGCCCAACTCGTGCTGTATGGGGTGAGCCAAAATACTGCAGTTAACTTCCCCAGGCAGTGGCTTACTCTAGCCGCCATTAAAGACGCCTTTTGGACCTCCAGAAACCTGCTGGTAAGCAAGCACAAGCTGATCCCCCCCTTGGCTGTGATCCGGATGGCCGCAGCAACGGTAAAAGTAGCCGTTGCTGCAGGCGGCAGGCCTAGGACACAGCCAAAATGAAGACATCGCCTCTGTGCCCATTCGGAGAAGGGAGCCGGAGCCACACACAGAAAGGTCGAGGCAGCGGCGGCCTGGCTCTCCGGGAGAGGCAGGTGGGAAGGAGCAGAGAGGGGAGGAGATCCTCTGAGCGACAGGTCCCGAGAGACCGACTGTTGGGAGGACAGGACAGGATACACTATGTTTTTAAATTTCTTTCAAATAAGTGTGTTCCCGCTCCTGGACAGCAGCATTTTTTAGTAGTGGTTTTAAGCAGCACAATGATTTTTACAAAATAATAAAGTCATGTATATTATTTTATTTATTTAAAACACGTTTTATTTTTCAATTCCTTGTAAAAAAAGAAATCCTTTATTGTGTATGTTTTTAAAACATTGAACAAAACTGTATGAATATGTGATGTGACGGTTAAGATATGTCAATAGGATGTGTTATTGTTTCAATAAATATTTCGAATGAAAAAAAAATCTGTTGTTATCAGTTTAATATCTGATACGTCTCCTACCCGGGGACCATATATTAAATTGTTTTTTGGAACTGGGAGATGGAAAAGGGGCTTGCTCCGTCCACTCCACGCATCGACCTGGTATTGCAGTACCTCCAGGACCGGTGCACCCCTCTCTCACTGTGAAAAAGAAAACAAAACTCCAATCACTCCAACTTATCCAACTCCAAGGCTAGGCTGCTTCACTAAGACAGCAACTCACCACGAGGCCTTCATGACCATGCAGTATGCCGAAGCCGGAAATGACAAATGCACAGTCGCACACACTCATCTCATGCAAAACAATCCGTTTTATCATCACCATTCAGTCACTGCAAAGATTTAAAGACTAGCCTCTTATCATAAGTTAGAATGGACCCAAAGTGTGTGATTGATACAGTCTGGTTTAGCTTTCGCTTGCTCTCCGTTTTTAGTATGACTCGTTCTCAACATTAAGTCTTTCTTTCGTTAGGCGCACATGGCTAATTTGCATATGTGCACAGGACTGGCTGGCTCCGCAATGCAAATAATAGAACATATTTAATTATCCTGGGGGAAAAGAGAATCAATTGCAAACCGCTAAAATAGTACCTACTTTTTCGTATTACATTCCGTTTTGTGATACCTAACATCATAAAATAAAATGGATAACAGTTTAAATCTGTATTACCACCAAGCAAATTGCACAAATTCGTTGGAAAATAAACCCTGCAACACGGCCATTAAAGTCTAGACATCTCCGAATGCTATGCAACCGTTCTCCGCGGGAACATGCGTAGAATGTGTTAGAGCTAGGAGGAGCTGGGGATCGAACTAGCAACCTTTCGGTTACAAGACAACTGCTCTACCTCCTGAGCTAAGCCGACCCTTGAATTGTGTGTGTGCTGTCACCAGAGACACCACATAGTCATTATTCAAGAGTTAACCCTTTGCCATGTCTCCACAACTCTTGTATTTGTACATTTCCGTCATTTAATGAATTGAAAATTAATTTATCACGTGTCCACAAAGACACATGCAGAACTGGTGCTGGTGAAAGAGCACAAGTAAGACATACACTTTTTACCTGACCATTGTGTGACTTCAAACAGCCTTTCTCAGAGGTGACACTGTTGAGTCATTTAAGGGGACATTTAAAAAAACGTGAGAATGTACCATGCCCATTCAAGGACTGCAACTACCGCACAAATGTCTATTTATCATTTAATGCACACAAAAGTAGGACACATGAAGGCAGTTTAAACTTTTTGATGACATTGAATCAACAGAGAATGATAGTGCACCAGTCATAAACACTGCTGTCCTTGAGGACGAGGATCCTGCTCAGTGTCACCATGCAGGCATATCTGCTTTTCCTGAGTCTGACAGTTGGTGTGGCACCAGCCAGTTAAGGGCCCAGTTACACCATCATTTGTCCTGCTTGTTCTTGAAGATGCAAGCTGTTCTTCATGCTTCTGACATGGCATCTCAGGAAATAGTTGATCACTTGACTCAGATATTTTCCCTGTCTCAATCTCTTGTCAAAGATACTATACAAGAGATACTGCAGAGGCATCATGTCTCTCCTACTGAAGCAATCGTGAATGATTTGGTGAATGCTGTTATGGACACAAATGCTTTCATCAGTGCCACAGCTAAAGGTGAGGAGTTGTCCTCAACTAAACAAAGAAAAACATTTAATGAGAAAAACTACCCTGTGGTAATGCCAGTGCAGTATGTATTACAGCCTGGATGCACAGTGGTTTATGTCCCTCTGCTCCAGGTGATCCAAAAAATGTTCAAACATACTGAAATCCTTGACAGAATCAAGGAAACCAAGCGCTCAGAAAAAGGCCATTACATGAGCCATCAAGATGGCTCATATTTCCAAGAGAATGATTTGTTGTCTTCTTCAGAGCTGTCACTGCAACTGATTTTGTACATTGATGACCTTGAAATTGCAAATCAACTAGGCACTTCAAGGAAAATCCATAAACTCTGTTCATTGTATTGGGTGGTTGCTGATTTGCCAGTTAAATACAGATTAGCACTGCATGTGATTCAGCTAGCAGCACTGTGCAAGGTACCTGATCTTAAGAGGTGTGGCTATCAAAAAGTACTTGGTCCTTTGCTACGAGACCTTCTCATTCTTGAAGAAGATGACATATTCATTATGTGCCTTGGTCAGTCAGTCTGTGGCACTGTTTAATGTGTTGTGTCTGATAATCTGGCAGCCCACTCATTGGCAGGCTTTATGCAGTCCTTTAGACCAGTATATATTTGTCGATTCTGGAAGGCTAAACAAGACCAAATTCATTCTCTCGAAGTCAAAGATGGTGAATTTATAAAAAATAAAAAAAAGCCAGTCATGACAGTGATGTGCAGGATGTTAGACACGAGGGTGGTGAAAGCCAGTGTGGTGTCAAAGTGGACTGTATCTTGAGAGAGAAGTTGCAGTATTTTCATACCATCACTGGTTTCCCACCTCATGTCCTGCATGATCTTTTTGAGGGTATTGTATCTGTTGAGTTGGCCGTATGTATTAAGGAAATAATTCGGCTCAAATATTATACTCTTGAGTATTTGAACTGGAAAATTGTGTCATTCCCATACCAACACACAGACAAGAGTGATAAGCACAACCTATTTCAAAGAACTTTGCTGCAAAGAGGACCATTGCTGGCAATGGCCACGGAAATGGCACATTGTTGAGACTACTCCAATTGATGATTGCCACTACAGTCCCTGAGGGAGATGGTGCTTGGACTGTATTGATGGTTTTGAAAGATATTGAGGAGCTTGTGCTGTCCCCAACATTTGATGAGGCATCTACCCAGTATTTGCAGACTAAGATACAGGATCACAGACACATGCTTCAGGAGGTTTTCCCAGAGTTCACACTGCTCCCTAAACATCATTATGTTGAACGCTACCCAGATCTCATACAGTGTTTTGGGCCTCTTGTCCATTTGTGGACTATGCGGTTTGAGGGCAAACACTGCTTTTTCAAGTGTGTAGTACATGACACACTAAACTTTAAGAATGCTTTAAAAACACTAGCGACTAGGCATCAGCACATGATGGCCTACTACCTCAGTGCACCATCATTCTTTAAACCATATCAGCAGACATCAAATGTCTCCTCTGTTTTGGTTTCAGAGCTTCCTGAGGTTGCAAAAGAACACATTAAGCAAAAAACAGACAGTAACCTGATTTACAGCACATCAAATATCATTATCGATGGTACTGATTATGATGTTTGTATCTGTGGGGCAGGAGGGGGGACGGCCTCAGCTTAGAAAAATTCAGCAGATCCTCCTTGTTGACAATGATGTCACTTTTCTTTGCCAAGGACACGAATCACACTACATTGAACACCTGAGATCATACGAACTTTACCCAGGCAATGTAACTGTCCACAGTGTATCAGAGCTCAATGACAAGTCACCCCTCTCTGCATAAGGCCAGGTTCCAGATCAGAATGCCTTGGGGTGCATCTGAGATTACAGGGGGTGCACCAGTACTATACTAAAACCAGCTACCCAGCTTCAGTTCAGACTTCGCTTTTTACACTGGCCCACCTACCAGTAGATAGACAAGCACTTCTGGGTAGTTCTGCTGACATGTTGGGACAAAAACATTTACTTTGCTTAATAGATGGTATCACATCATGTCTTGTGATGTGGAGAACATTTCAGCTGCAATATTAGCTTATTGATATCCAAGCTTTGGATATTAGATAGGTTTTTGATATGTGTGAGGTGTAAAAAAAACAGAATTCTACACTGAAAAAAAAAACATGTGACTGCAATGCAAAAATAACCAATTCTTTTATAAATTGTGGCAGGATATTTGACATAGAAAATAATTGTACATTGTTGTTCACATGCTGTCCAGTATTCATGAACAACAAGCTGGAGAGTGGAGACTGTAGGAGGTTCCAAGATAGTGGCACACTTGATCCATTATAGGGCACAGGATCCTTGTTGGACAGTCAAAAGTCAAAGGTTAAACGATGTACATAACAAATTGTACATTATTATATTTTCAATAGAAACTAGGTGGAATAAAATGACTAACATTACCCAACAACTATAGCAGTGTAGGATACATAATCATGTAAAAATATTTCTTACCCTCAGAAGAGCTGCAGCTTCCTTGAAGCTGTGCTGGATCATCTATGCAGCGTCTCTTCCACCCTCCAGTGAACTTTTTGGTGAGGTCCTTCTCTACAGCAATCTGTATGAGACAGGCTTTTCTTTTGTGGAGCATGCTCCTTCTGTGTTCACTGAACACATTTTTTAGAGTTGAAAATGAATTTTCGCATGTTGAAGTTGATGCACCGAAGGTAAGGCTCAGCTTGAGTGTTTTTAGCACTGTAGGCATGGCTGCTAGAGGCTCACAGTATCTTGTCAAAATGTCCTGTGTTGTCCAGTTTTTATTCGATTGGGTCATTTCGTCATGCAGAAACTGCTGTGCTACAGCAAACTCAGCTTCCTTCATCTCTGTGCCTGTGAGTTCAAGCAGTGGTCTCACTCTGTTTGCATCCAGGAAATCTTCACTCCCTGGGTGTAAGGTGCACAGGGCCTCCACCAGTTGGCGGTTTCTTACGCTGAATCTAGCTTTAATCTCTCCCACTACAGCATCCAGAGTACTGAAATACAGTCTTTTACACCCAGTCCTCTCTTCCGCTTCTTTTTGACGGTGACCATCTGTGGTGTCCACCACATAGTCACTCAAGTGGCTCATATTTCTTGGTCATTTCTGTGGGGGTACTGCTGCAGGAGGTTCTGTGGTCTGTCTGTCTTTAGAGAATTTCTCCCAAAATGTGTCAAACTGAGTGTCACATCTCGGCTTCTCAACACACGCCATGGCACTTTGGACGAGTCTGACACCAGTGTAGAGGTCTGTGGATTTGGCTTGGAATGCAGTGTTGGGAGGATCCAGCAAACTTAATATTTGATACGTCTCGCAGGCAATGAACAGGAAGAAAAAAAAGTTTTCCAGTGTGAAATCAGAAGACATGACGTGCACCACTACCAAATGCAACTGATGATTAAAGCAGTGTACCTATGGCATCTCTCTCTGCAATTCGTCCTGCACGATTTTCTGCATCCCTCTGTGTACTCCAGACATGACACTTGCCCCATTGTAACACTGACTGAGCACCTTCGCTGTACTTAGCCCAATGTCTCTCAACTGTGCCAAAACCAGCTGAGTCAGAGACTTGGTATCACATTGTTTGGAGGTGGCCATTGAGCCAAGTCACTCCCTCACAGTGTTCCTTGTGTCCATATAGCGAAGCACTATGGATATATTCTTGCAGCCAGTGGGTTCTTTGGTGCCATTTTCCTTTAATGTCATGCCATCTTCCGGCGTGACCCACATTGTCTCCATCCTCCTCTCTGCTCTGGTTAATGTCTGATGTAGTTGATTCATCTTCTGCAGTGTTCTTCTTGAGCCATTTTCGGATATTCATTGCTAAATGCTTAATTGTTGCTGCCAAAGAAGTTCAATGTCACTGCCGTGCGCGCCATAGATATACTATAAATGGGTGCGCATATTTTGCACACGATGCCGGCTGCCGGCCGGGGCGCAGTTCACGCGCACCTTATCAGATTAATAATAATAACGTTCTTATCGGTTTAGCAAACAAAATAAATGCAGCAAACAACGGTATTTAATGGAAATTGTCACAAGTTTAATTACAATTTGTTTTGTGAGCAAGTATTTTATTATTTTGTATCATATTTATAAAGAAAAAAATCCCTCCCTCCATTTTTCAATTGAGGGTGAAAACTATTTTTTTGGGGATGCAATGTATGCTTATGCAGCCCCGTAGAACCGGGACTGCTCTGCATACAGTGGTGAAGGAAAATTGCTGTTGACGCCCAAACTATTCATACTGTTGCACTGAAAGTACATTTACATTTTGTGATTTAAAAAATGCTAAGTACTAGATCTTAAATCATATTTTAACACGAGGGTAAACTTCCAGTATGTAAAGGGTGATAATTAGCTGTTATATTATTGTATGCATTGGAACAATTATATTAAATCTGCTTATTTTTCCATGTCAATCTTCATACATAGATGTGTCCCTCAGAAGATGGCAGCAACCCCAAAATTTCTGCTACATGTTTATGTTGCCACAGATGTTGCTATAAAGGTAACTTTGACTGAGCGACCAGAGTCGGTGAATGAGCTAATCAAAATACTGTGAGAAAAGCAAAGCCAAGACTGGACTTTGAGTTTACCTTGCATTATGAGGATCCTGACTTTGGTGGACAACTCAGCTGTCTAGTTGATATTCAAGAGTAACCAGAGAAGGCGACATTGAAAATTATCAGAACAGAATCTGATACCAGCTCATGTGCACCTTCTGATGCAGACATCCTTCCTTTTGTGCCTATAAGCCAGCGTCAGAAGTCCTGGCCTGACATCTTCCCTGTGCCAACTTTTTCTTATGAAGGGGAGCATGTGCTTGAAGAGGGAAATGGTGCCCTTGCAAATTCGTGCCTTTGCACGAATTTGGAAATGGTCAACCTTGGAAATGGTGCCTTTGCAAATTATTTGCAAAAAAGACACTGAAACTAACCAGATTCCAAAAGCACAACATCTTGGAGAACATGGCTACAGTGATGTACAACTTCAAACATTGCCCAAGTGACAATGATGTGGGTATGGCAGCTGAAGCTCTTGTTACAGCTCATCCTTGTCTTAAAGAGCCTGGAAGTGTGAATGGATGGTATGGATGGAAAATTAGCCTGAAATTTAAGATAGGGGATTATTGTGGCAAGCTGTCAAGATCTGGATGTTGGAGGTGTCTGTCAACTCAGGTAAAAGGAGCAAAAATAACCCTGACAAAGAGCACCCACAGTCCAACATAAAAAGAGCCAGACGAGCTGAAGTGAGCATCCTTCCAAATTTTCTCAAGGGAGAAGTCAGGCCAGTTTGGAAGAAATGAGACTGCACATTATGGACGAAGTTCAGAAGAGTCAGCAAGACCTATGCTTAATAGAAAGTCTAATGCAGATGACCTTTGCCCTTCGTCGCCAGGAGATAGTTCAGGAAAACCCACAGGTGAAGGACTTCTTGGGGAAATGGCCGGCTCTTCGGCTTGAATCACAGGTAAAACACAGACTCTGTCTTTCTCTTTTCTGCCAATCTTCACACATATTTCTGGGCCAAATTTTGAATATGTATCACATTCAAATGGAACAGCAAATGCCACTATTCACTGTGGGTAAGAACTATCACTTTGCATGTGACCATGTTGCTCAACAATGTATTTTAACGGAACATGATGTGTTTTCTGTTGCAAATCGAGTATTAGTCTTATATATAATTATTTTTTTGTTTTTGGTTTTGTAGCTTTGTGCTGAGTTCCAACGCATCACAAACGTCAACCTACGGAACCAGTTCTATGCTGTGCTTGACCAACATACAACTGGACTGGTGGCCTTGTATAGGCAGAAGGCGGCACGAACCGGAAAGATATCAGAGGCGCTGCGTGACATCTTAAAGATTTATGATCTCCAGGTGAGTTAAAGATGAACTTTGAGCTTCAGGTCCCACTGGACAGCAGGGCCTTAGGGTGTTATTGTCTGTCTAACACTTTGCACTTGGCCAAATGCCATGAAATTTGGTCAGCACATCCATACTGAAAGAAGAATGAAATCTGTTGTATTCATTTTTGCTTGTTCTTCCAGCAAGTGCGCAATGTCAATATGAAGCGTAATGTAGCCCTTCGTGCCCTCCCGGTATACCTGCATGAGGAGGACCCACAGTTCTTCAAGACTTGGAATGTAAGTATTCAGTATATTCACAGAACTATTAGTATCTCTAGCAGCCTCTTAACTATATCTAGTTATCCCTTAGTAACACTTGTGTGTAGGTGTCATTGTAAGGGTAAATGGACTGTACTGTGCACATGGATATTGTGGCATCCCGACCCCCACCGGGAGGGTCCGGGGGTTCGTGGTGGAGGGCGTATACCACCGCCATCCACCAGCCGGCGACAGAGAGCAGCACAACCCTCCACCCAATCTGCCGGATGAGGGACACCTGGCCAGAGGGAGGACACGTGGACACAGACCCCAAAAAGGGGAGCGGGGGACCGACACGAGGAGAATGGAGACAAGGACGACACGAGTACGCCAGAGACTACGAGGCTCGCGGAGACCCTAGCTCAGCCATATTTGCTCTTAGAGTGTCGCACGTCCTCACAATAAACGCCGACTGCGGCTGTAAACCTCGACTCCTGTGTGGTTCCTACCGGGCATTGACATTCGGGGCAACGGGTTGCCACATATGGTGGAGAAAGCAGGCAACCTGACGACCCCCGCTACAACCCCCCTCAGCCGACATGCAGCACCCGGAGGAGAGTGCGGCGACGTTCGCCCAGCAGCAGCAGCGGGAAACCGCGGAGAGCCTAGCCCTGCTCCGCAAGGCCGTACTACGGCTCACCCAGCAGTCCGCCGCGACCGCCGATGCAACCGCGGCCGCGGCCGCCGCCGCGACCGCCACCTCGACCGCCACCTCGACCGCCGCCCCGACCAGCCGGCTCTCGAGGCTGGGCCCCGACGACGACGTGGAGGCCTACCTCGAGATGTTCGAGCGGATCGCCCAGAGGGAAAGCTGGCCGGAGGAGCAGTGGGCCCATATCTTGGCCCCGCTCCTCACCGGGCCCGCCCAGCAGGCGAGCCAGGACCTACCGGCGGAGGCCGCCCGGCAGTATTCGACCCTCAAGCAGGCGATCTTGGCCTACCACGGCCACAACCTCGCGGCCCGCGCACAACGTGTCGCCGACTGGCGGCTCGACGACCGGGGCGCCGTCCGAACACAGATCGCCCAGCTCACTCAGCTGGTGAAGCGGTGGCTGACGGCGGGGGAAGGGCCCAGACCCATCGATCGGGTGATTATCGACCACACGCTCCGCCGACTCCCGCCGGACGCGCGACAGATGATGGCCCACCACCACCCCGACACCGTCGACGACCTGGTCCGGCGACTGGAGAACTGGCAGGTGGCCCAACAGAGCGCCCGAACCTGGACCACCCCACGACGCGCCGAGACCCGCCGGGACCCGCGAGGACCCGCGGCTGGGGCCGCGAGACACATCCCCGACCCGCCGAGCCGGAGACAGGAGAGGAGCGAGTGGAGGCGCTGCTACGGGTGCGGCCAACCCGGCCACCTCGCTCGCGACTGCCCGGGGAACCGAGATGTGTCGATGCCGTCGGCCGACGCGGATCCGGGGGCGAACCGGCCCTGCATGCTGGCGACCTGCTGGGCGCAGGGGACGACAGGGAGCCCGACCATACCGGCGCGGGTGATGAACCGGGACACGCAGGCCCTCGTGGACACCGGGAGCGTGGTCACTCTCCTCCGCCCCGACTTGGCGGGCGGGAAGGAAGGGGCCCCCATGGAGGTGGCCTGCGTGCACGGGGACACCCGGACGTACGAGACCTGCCACGTCGTCATACGGACCCCGCACGGGACGTTCACGACGCGGGCCGGGATCGTACCCCACCTCCCGGTACCGCTGCTGATCGGGAGGGACTGCCCGATCTTCCACCGGCTATGGGACCCCCCGCGAGAACGCCGGAGCCGGAGAGAACCACCACGCAGAGGGCTGAAGGGGGCGCGACAGGCCTACGGGGCTACCAGGCTCCCGTCCTCCCACGGAGGGCGAACGGAGGAAGACCAGGACTCGGCGGGGAACGGGCCCTCCCCACCGGGGTCCCCGATCCGAGCGGCGGGAGGACCCACCGGCGCTGGGACGCCGGACCCCGCCGGCCCCCCGGAAACCCTCCCGGCCCCCTCCCGAACGGACCCCCCGGAGGCGCCGGAGAGTTCCCCCCTCACCGAGTTCTCGGACTTCCTGCCGGAAGGGGGGGAAGGCTCGACCCGCCCCGGCCAGTTCGCCACGGCCCAGCTCCGAGACGAGGCGCTGAAACACGCGTGGAGCCACGTCTTGGCCCACGACGGACAGGCGCGGGACTCGGTGAGTCACCCACCACACCCACACTTCAGCACCAGGGGGGGACTGCTATACAGAGTAGTGGCGGGAGAGGGCGGGATGAGGGAACAACTAGTGGTCCCGCGACCGTATGTCAGCAAGGTGCTCTTTATGGCCCACACACACCTCCTGGGAGCCCACTTGGGCATGGACAAAACCCGCGACCGGGTTTTAGCGAGGTTCTACTGGCCAGGGGTAAAGCGGGACGTAGAACAGCACTGCCAGGCGTGTCCCGAGTGTCAGCGGGCAGCCCCTCGAGCCACGGCCAGAAACCCCCTGATTCCCATGCCCCTTATAGAAACCCCGTTCGACCGGATAGCCCTCGACATCGTGGGGCCCCTCCCCAAAACCAGCCGGGGACACCGGTACATCCTAGTGCTGGTGAAGTACGCCACCAGGTACCCCGAAGCCCTACCCCTTCGCGCGGCCACAGCCAAGGCGGTAGCCAAGGAGCTCATGCTTCTGTTTAGCCGGGTGGGGATAGCCAGGGAGGTCCGACCAGGGATCGTGCTTTATGTCCCGGGTGTTTAAGGAACTGCTCAGCCTACTCCAGGTCAAGCAGCTCCGGACCTCAGTGTACCACCCACAGACGGACGGCCTCGTGGAGCGTTTCAACAAAACGCTGAAACAGATGCTGAGAAAGGCCATGGATGCCGACGGGAAGAACTGGGACCAGCTGCTGCCCCATGTCCTGTTCGCCGTACGGGAGGTACCCCAGGCCTCCACCGGTTTCTCCCCGTTCGAGCTGCTGTACGGGAGGAGACCCCGGGGACTCCTGGACCTGGCCAAGGAGGCGTGGGAGAGCCAGCCGTCCCCCCACCGCACCACGCTGGACCACGTAGAGCAGGTGAGGGACCGCATGGCCAGAGTGTGGCCCATCGTGCGGGACCACCTATGGCGAGCACAGCAGGCCCAGGCGAGGGTCTACAACAGGGGGGCCCAGCTGCGGACCTTCCGCCCCGGAGACCTGGTGCTGGTCCTGGTCCCCACGGCGGAATGCAAATTCCTGGCCAAATGGCAGGGGCCATACGAGGTGGTCGAACGAGTGGGGGAGGTGAACTACCGGGTACGACAGCCCGGGAGACGCAAGCCCACCCAGCTGTACCACATCAACATCCTGAAGCAGTGGAGGGGGGGAGTGGATCCGCCAGACCCGGCACCCCCGGCGCTGGCGGCCCGATGCCAATTCCCGGTGGTTCCGGTAGGAGAGGACCTCAGCCCGGCCCAGAAGCAGGACCTCGAGGAGATAGTGTTGCATCACCAGGACGTGTTCTCGGAGGTCCCAGGGAGAACAACGGTCACCCACCACGATATCCGGACGGCACCAGGGGTAACGGTGAGAGTTCCCCCCTACAGGATCCCAGAAGCCCGGCGGAAGGCCATCCAGGAGGAGGTGGGACGAATGTTCCAGCTCCGAGTCATCGAGGAGTCACGCAGCGCCTGGTCCAGCCCAGTCATCCTCGTGCCCAAACCTGACGGGACGGTCAGGTTCTGCAACGACTTCCGGAGGCTGAACGAGGCCTCAGAGTTCGACGCCTATCCCATGCCCAGGGTGGACGAGCTAATCGAGCGCCTCGGGCCCGCCAGATACCTCACGACCCTGGACCTAACCAAGGGATACTGGCAGGTGCCGCTGACCCGGACCGCCCAGGAGAAGACGGCGTTCGCGACCCCGGGGGGCCTATACCAGTACACCGTCCTTCCCTTCGGCGTCCACGGGGCCCCGGCCACGTTCCAGAGGATGATGGACCAGCTCCTACGGCCTCACCGGGCCTACGCCACCGCATACATTGATGACATAATCATCCACAGCGACAGCTGGGATATCCACCTCCGGCAGCTGCGGGCCGTGTTGGGGGAGCTACGGAGGGCCGGTCTAACCGCCAACCCGGCCAAGTGCCGCCTCGGGCTGGAGGAGATGGCCTACCTGGGGTACTGGGTAGGGCGGGGAAACGTACGGCCGCAGGAGAGCAAGGTGGCCGCCATCCGGGACTGGCCCCGCCCCACCTCGAAAAAACAGGTGAAGTCGTTCCTGGGGCTGGTAGGGTATTACCAGCGATTCATACCCGGCTTCGCCACGCTGGCCAGCCCCCTCAATGACCTGACCCGGAAGGCCTTGCCCGACCGAGTCCGGTGGTCCGAGGCGGCCGAGAAGGCCTTCGGGACCCTCCGCGAAGCCCTATGCTCGGAGCCGGTGCTCATAACCCCTGACTTTTCTCTCCCCCTCATTGTGCACACAGACGCATCGGAAGTAGGGCTGGGGGGAGTGCTGTCCCAGGTCCGGGCCGGAGAGGAGCACCCAATCACCTACATCAGCCGGAAACTCCTGCCCAACGAGAGGAACTACTCCACGGTGGAGAAAGAGGCCCTGGCCATCAAGTGGACCGTGGGAAAGCTCCGGTACTACCTGATAGGTCGGGAGTTTACCCTGGTCACCGACCACGCCCCCCTGAAATGGATGGCCAGCGCCAAGGACACCAATGCCCGGGTGACGAGGTGGTTCTTGGCCCTCCAGGACTTCCACTTCAAGGTGGACCACCGACCAGGCAAGGAGCACACCAACGCCGATGCCCTGTCACGCCGGGATGCCTGCCTGGGTTGGGACCCAGCCGACCGGGGGCTTCATCAAGCGGTGAAGGAGTGTGGCATCCCGACCCCCACCGGGAGGGTCCGGGGGTTCGTGGTGGAGGGCGTATACCACCGCCATCCACCAGCCGGCGACAGAAAGCAGCACAACCCCCCACCCAATCAGCCGGATGAGGGACACCTGGCCAGAGGGAGGACACGTGGACACAGACCCCAAAAAGGGGAGCGGGGGACCGACACGAGGAGAACGGAGACAAGGACGACACGAGTACGCCAGAGACTACGAGGCTCGCGGAGACCCTAGCTCAGCCATATTTGCTCTTAGAGTGTCGCACGTCCTCACAATAAACGCCGACTGCGGCTGTAAACCTCGACTCCTGTGTGGTTCCTACCGGGCATTGACATTCGGGGCACCGGGTTGCCACAATATACAGTATGTGCATATAAGCATACATACATATATGTAAAAGCCCTAACCTCATGTAATCCCAAACATTAATCTCTCACAAAGCCCTGGCCTAACTTTACCCAGACCTGGAGAAGGCTAATCATTTGATTGACCTTTTGGCTTAACCTCTCATGAAATAAGACACACACACACACACACACACACACACACACACACTCTTACTCTGTAAAAATGAATTTAAAATACCTTTTATGAGATGCTGATAGTGGGTGCTGTATCACTATACAGCACCCACTATCTAATACCTACCTGTATATTAATAGCCTGTTGAATACTCAGCTGTAAAATACCTACCTGGGTACACTTACCTATTAAATGACAAACTGTATGATATTAAAATGTAAAATACCTGCCGATACACTTACTTATTTTATGATGGGCTGTAGAATGGACGGCTGTAAAATACTTACCTGTATTCTTACCTGTGGGTTGTTGCCCTGTAGAATAGCTACTTGAGATATACCTACTATATACTGTACTTACCTGTTGAGTAATCAACTGTAATATACAATCACTGGCCTTTTCATTATGTACACCTGTGCAATCTAATTCAATCAATTACAGCAGCTCTGATATAAATTCTTCATCTATAAAGTTTAGATATTTTCAGTTTTTGTTGACATTGTAAGGAAGCTGAAAATTCTACTATGTTTATTATTGAGGTCATAGTGGGTGAAAATGATGTATTAGGGTGCATTATATTGAATGGGTTTCCTAATATTTTGTCCACTGCATTAACATACAAGAAAGGGGCAAAATATTAGGAACACCATTCAATATAATTCACCCCACTATGCCACCACCACGTAGGACAACCTCAGTAATAAATACAAAGTAGAATTATAACCTTTTTAACAATAACTACAAAAACTGAAAATGTATAATATTCAGAAACATAGAATTTAAAGGAGAGCTGTTGTATTGGATTGCACTGTGCACCTGATGAAGTGGCCAGTGAGTGTTCATGCAGTTGTTGAGCTTCTTCAAGTTAACCTTACAGTTGCACCCTCTATGTGTCTTTCAGGTGGAGGAGTCAGTTGAGCCAGGCATCATTGACACTCCTGTTGCTCTTGTCACAGCAGTCACAGAGGACACTGCAGGTCCAGTTCATTTCAGTCCTGCAAGCATTTCTATTGTTGTGGAAGAGGATGTTGATGATGAGTGAGATCCCTGCTCACTGCTGTTTGGGTTGATGTATGCATTGCATTTGGACTATGCCAAGAAACTCATTCACACTTTTACATTCAGCCAGAAAATCCTAATGGGTCTTGATGATGGTAAACCACTTAAACCCTGCCTACTGAGTCTCAAAAGCCACCTGTTAATGAAAGAGTAGGCTAACTTAAGAGCTGTGTTTACAAAAAAATACACATGTATTTTCTTGTCTGCATGTTGATGTGTTTTGGGGGTTCCCAGTATGGTAACTTTATAGTATGTTTCTGAACAGCATGTTAGTCATTACCAGTTGTACACCAACTTGGTGCTCTGAATCCTAAAATGTTTTTTTTCCTAAAACCTTTTTTATAGGTTTTTACAATGTGCTATGTGTTGGGACTTTAATACTGGGCAGGCGTGGACTCAGTTATGTGCTCTGATTGGCTAAGCATGGTGCTGAACTTCCGCCTCGTGTCTTTATGCTCCTCTCTTGTGGCTATGTGTTGGCATTGCAACTTGCTTTGTGGCTATGTGCAGGAATTACACTTGTTTTTGTGGCCTTGAGCGTCTGGGTCTCTTGAACACCTGGGCCGCTCGTATCTCTAGAATTGATACATGAATGAATGGCTTCTTGTATGAGCCAGACACCTCCCTAGGCTCAGGATCCCTCCCTAGGATGGGAAAGAAGCCTCTCTAGTCGCCAAGGACATATGTGGCCTGTTGGTATGAATTATGTTACAACACACACACACACACACCACACACACACACACAAATTGAGTTTAACAAGATGTTAGTTACACACGTGGACAAAATTGTTGGTACCCCTCTGTTAATGAAAGAAAAACCCACAATGTTCACCGAAATAACTTGAAACTGACAAAAGTAATAATAAATAAAAATTTACTGAAAATTAACCAATGAAAATCAGACATTGCTTTTGAATTGTGGTTCAACAAAATCATTTAAAAAAAAAACTAATTAAACAGGCCTGGACAAAAATGATGGTACCCTTAACTTAATATTTTGTTGCACAACCTTTTGAGGCAATCACTGCAATCAAACAATTTTTGTAACTGTCAACGAGACTTTTGCACTTTTCAACAGGTATTTTGGCCCACTCTTCATTAGCAAACTGCTCCAGTTGTCTCAGGTTTGAAGGGTGCCTTCTCCAGATGGCATGTTTCAGCTCCTTCCACAGATGTTCAATAGGATTTAGATCAGGGCTCATAGAAGGCCACTTCAGAATAGTCCAATGTCTTGCTCTTAGCCATTCTTGGGTGTTTTTAGCTGTGTGTTTTGGGTCATTATCTTGTTGGAGGACCCATGACCTGCGACTGAGACCAAGCTTTCTGACACTAGGCAGCACATTTCTCTCCAGAATGCCTTGATAGTCTTGAGATTTCATTGTAACCTGCACAGATTCAAGACACCCTGTGCCAGATGCAGCAAAGCAGCCCCAGAACATAACTGAGCCTCCTCCATGTTTCACAGTAGGGACAGTGTTCTTTTCTTGGTATGCTTCATTTTTGCGTCTGTGAACATAGAGCTGATGTGCCTTGCCAAAAAGCTCCAGTTTTGTCTCATCTGTCCATAGGACATTCTCCCAGAAGCTTTGTCGCTTGTCAATATGCATTTTGGCAAATTCCAGTCTCGCTTTTTTATGATTTGCTTTCAACAGTGGTGTCCTCCTTGGTCGTCTCCCACTAAGTCCACTTTGCCTCAAACAACGACGGATGGTGCGATCTGACACTGATGTACCTTGACCTTGGAGTTCACCTTTAATTTCTTTGCAGGTTGTTCTGGGCTCTTTGGTTACCATTCTTATTATCCGTCTCTTCATTTTGTCATCAATTTTCCTCCTGCGGCCACGTCCAGGGAGGTTGGCTACAGGCCCATGGACCTTAAACTTTTGAATAATATGCGCAACTGTAGTCACAGGAACATCAAGCTGCTTGGAGATGGTCTTATAGCCTTTACCTTTTACATGCTTGTCTATAATTTTCTTTCTTATCTCCTGAGACAACTCTCTCCTTCGCTTCCTGTAGTCCATGTTCCGTGTGGTACACACCATGTCACCAAACAACACAGTGACTACTTTTCACCCTTTAAATAGGCAGACGGACTGACTACAAGTTTGAAGACACCTGTGATGCTAATTAGAGGAAACACCTTAGTTTAACATTTCCCTATGGTCAAATTATTTTCAATCTTTTCTAGGGGTACCATCTTTTTTGTCCAGGCCTGTTTCATTAGTTTGTATTTTAAAATGATTCTGTTGAACCACAATTCAAAAGCAATGTCTGATTTTCATTGGTTAATTTTCAGTACATTTTTATTTATTATTACTTTTGTCAGTTTCAAGTTATTTCAGTGACCATTGTGGGTTTTTCTTTCATTAACAGAGGGGTACCAACAATTTTGTCCACGTGTTGTATATTTGTAGCTAGAGCAGAGGTGTTTAATTGTGCTGTGCCTATGTAGGTTTTTATTCAAACTAAATACTTTACCAGGTAATTTCACTGGTTAACACACTTACAGCTATTGGGTAGGTGGTGAAACCAGTGTGTGACTTGAGTCACTTAGCGCATCATGGCACATGTTTATACACCTCTGAGCTATAACAGGGTTTAAAAAAAATACTGCTGTTGATGGTCTGACATGTTCGTATAAAACAATTTTAAGACTGAATAAAAGAAAAAAGAAAATGTACAGCTGAAGTTATTTATTTATTTTTTGTTTATTTCATTAGCCTGTGGGTTATACACAAGTATATTTTTTGAGTTTTGATTTCTATTTAATAAAGTACCATTGAATCAAAATAATTAAGTATGGAGAAACTAAAAATGTGCACACGTTAAACAACATTTTTAAGCACTGTGCACTTAAAAAAACAAAAAACAAAAAAAAAGAGTTTAAGATTGATTAGATTGTATTTTTTAGAAGAATTTACAGTGGTTTACAGTGTAGGAAATTAATGGGATTCTTAAAATATTTTTTTAAAAAAAGGGAGGTGCAAAATATGAATTTTTATTGAGGTGTGTCTTGTTAGTACCACATAGCAGGTCTGCATTGGCTGACGAGGCTACAGATGGGAGGTAGCCGTAGCTGCTGTGTGGGTCACACAGGCAGACCATCGTCGGGTGACGGCCTCGGTTGTTGCCATCTGCCGGGATGAAGCCGCAGATGTCGAGCTGTCCGTCTGGAGCGTCGGCCCGAGAGCAGCCTCCGGAGCCCCCTTCTGGGAGCCAACTTCCGAGAGGATGGAGTATTTACTCGCCAGGTTCAGACGAGGAGGCGAAGAGCATCGGCCATGTAGTCCTTTCCGGGTGCGGGCCATTACCCCGGTCCGCAGTGGGCTGGGTGTAGAGGAGGCAGCAGGCCGTGGGCAGGTGGAGTCCCAAAGGATGGTGTTTTGGAGGGCCGCACTGAGACTGGAGATTTGTTTGGACTGCTCCATCGCCAGGTCTGTGTAGTACCGGAACGTGACAGCACGGCTCCCTTTCTTTGGGGAAGCTACTCATCCTGTAGCGACCGGCAGCAGGTGTTTGCTTGTCCGCGTTTTGTTTTGTTTTGTTTGTTAGATGTACTGAAAGTTCCCTGTTTTTATTCAATCGTTGATGGAAATGGACTAAATACGATTGTTCATTCAAGCAGTCGCCATGGAGGTACTTTACGCCGTCATCTTATGGACCTTATGGATTCATTATGTCCAAGGCGAACGTAACCAGTAACATGAGCCGGTAAGGACATACTCCTACTCCTCCGTTTCAGCGCCCTAGGCGACTCGGAGGGGGGGGGGGGGGAGAAGGTTTCGGGGCGCCCTAGCAATTGCTCCCGCGCCCCCTCCCTTCTCCGTTTGTTTTGTATATTTTAATTGACTAATTAAGGGCGCCACCAGAGGGCGGCCCCAACCCATCTGCCGCCCTAGGCGATGGCCCAGGTTGCCTATGCCGAGCGCCGACCCCGCTCCTGGGAATGTTTAACGCGATGGGACAATCCGAGCATGGGGAATTGATACTTGGACCCACTTGTAACTGAAGACATTCTAGCCGAGGTCTCCAGGCACAGTTCTCATGGAAATGATCGTAAAAACGTTTGCAAGGAGAGGATACGGGGAAGGAGCGATGGCGCCCGACTCAGGTTAAAACGCCAAAGATTTCGCCGTATTCCGCTCCCATCCATAATACTCGCAAACGTCCAGTCGCTCAGAAACAAGACCGATGAACTACAAGCAAATTCAAACTATTAACATGAATACAGGAACGCCTGTATTATGGCCTTCAGTGAGACGTGGCTGTCGTCCAGAGGCTCCGATGCGGATTTATCGATCTGCGGCTTTGGGGCGCCTGTCAGGCTGGACAGGGACGCCGAATCTACGGGGAAATCTCAGGAAGGTGGTGTGCGCGTATACATTAACCAGCGGTGGTGCAGCAACATCACCGTCAGGGAATCAATATGCACAGCTGACATCAAATTGCTATCTACCTCTGTTCGCCCGTTCTATCCAAGAGAATTCACCCAGACATTTGTGACTGTAGTGTACATACACCCCAAGGCTTACACACAAACTGCTGCCGATACTATTCACAAGGTCAAAGACTTCAATCTCTTTCCCCGGATACCCCGTGTCTCCTTATGGGAGACTTTAACAACTGCAAACTGAGTAAAAGTCTCAACCTCTATCAATACATCACCAACCCAACTAGGAAAAATAAGACTTTGGACATGTGCTATGGCTCAATTAAGGAGGCTTACAAGGCCTCCCCTCTGCCCCCCCTCGGTTCCTCAGATCACCGTGCTATCCATCTCACCCCTGTGTACAGACCTGGGCTTAAGAGGGGGAAAGAAAAAACTAGAGAGATTAAGGACTGGAATGATGAGTCTGTTTCTAAATTACAAGGTTGTTTTGATTGCACAGATTGGAATGTCTTCAAGGACTCTGCTTCAGATGTTGATGAGCTGACTGACACTGTATGCTGTTATATCTCTTTTTGTGAGGATTCGGTTATTCCTAAAAAACATGTAAAAGTGTATGCAAATAATAAGCCATGGGTCACTAGTTCCCTGAAACAAGTGCTTATGAAAAAACATAGTGCTTTTCACAATGGTGATATGGATGAAAATAGAGAGGCAACTAAGGAGGTCAGAGCAGAAATCAAGAGGGCTAAATTACAATACAAAAATATGATAGAGGAGAGACTGGGAAGTAACAACTTGAAGGCAGCATGGGATGGGGTTAAAAGAATGACAGGTTTGCATAAAACACAAAACAAGCCAGTCCATATCCCAATGTATAAGAGTGGTAGTGATTTATCTGAAGCATTGAACACTTTTTTTCATGTTTTGATATTCATGACTTTTCAGATGAACATAAGAAATTAACTGAGGAGCAAGCTCTGGTAAAGTCCACACCATTCTCAATTACACAAGAAGATGTAAGGTCAGTATTTAAGAGAAATAAGGTCAATAAAAGTCCGGGTCCAGATGGTATTACTGGGAGATTGTTAAAGTGCTGTTCAGAACAGCTCTGCGGGGTGTCCACTAATATTTTTGAGATGTCCTTGGAACAGAGAAGGGTCCCAAAGGCATGGAATGAGTCCATTATTGTTCCAGTTGCAAAGAGCAACACTACAAAAGGTTTAAATGACTTAAGACCAGTGGCACTGACCTCACTGGTCATGAAGTCATTTGAAAAGATTGTGAAGTCTCTTTTGTTGTTAAGGGTGGGTGAGGACCTGGACCCAAGGCAATTTGTATACAGGGCTAGAAGAGGGGTGGAGGATGCCCAGATGACACTACTAAATCTCCTGTACAGTCATCTAGATGGTCCGGGAACACACGCCAGGCTTTAGTTTTTAGATTTTTCTTCTGCTTTTAATACTATCCAGCAACATGTTTTAGTCAGTAAACTACTATCAGAATTTAATCTTGAGAGTAATCTTGTGAGCTGGATTATGGATTTCTTAACTAACAGAACACAACGAGTAAAGGTAAATGGTTGTCTCTCGGAAAGGCGTGTCTCTTCCACTGGCTCTACCCAGGGTTGTGTACTTTCCCCTGTACTGTATATCCTCTACACTAATGACTGTAGAAGTCGGCATATTAATAGACACATCCTGAAATTTGCTGATGACACAGTTATTGTTAGATTACAGCATAAACATGAATCTCAGCATGGGCCAGTGGTTGATGAGTTTGTCAGCTGGTGTGACAAGTCTTTTCTTCATCTTAACATCTCAAAGACAAAAAATATGGTCATTGATTTTAGAAGAAACCAATCTTGTTGTCCACCACCTACATACATAAATGGAAACTGCATAGAGATGGTTGACCAGTAAAAATATCTGGGAACAATGATAAAAAATAAACTCAAATTTGATGTTAATACTGATACTATTTGTCAGAAGGGGCAACAATGATTGTACTTCCTTTTTTTTTATAAATCTTTTATAGAATCTGTTCTCACTTTTTCTTTTATTGCCTGGTATGGGGGCATCAGCCTTAGGGACAAAAACAACCTCAGCCATATTGTGACGGTGGCTGGGAAGTTGATTGGCTGTCCACAAGTATCCTTGCTGAACATTTATGAGAAGCATGTTGCTCAGAAAGCAATGGCTATATTGGACTGTAAAAATCACCCCCTTCATTGTTCACTTGAGGCCCTTCCCTCAGGCCGGCGACTAAGAGTCCCTCTTTCTAAGTCCAATAGGACAAAGAACTCTTTTATCCCTTGCGCAATTTGTTTGCTCAATTTGCACAATTCTTTGCACATACCTGTAAATGTATTTGAATATGATGACTAGATAAGTATGACAGTTTTTTTTCGTGTCTATCTCTTTGTCGTGTGTCCTTATGTATATTGTGTTTTTTATGTGTACCTGACTGCAAGACAAGTTTCCCTTTTTGGGACAATAAAGTTCAACTGAACTGAACTGAATTGAAGTTCCTCAGAGAAGCTGGAGAGCTGGGTTTCTTTCCTTTGGAGTTCATCTGACAGTCTGCGGATATCCTATTTGAGGTAGGCAATCTTTGTGTCTAACGTATTTTGTAGCAGGATAGGGTCATCGGGTGATGATGTTGACACTGTAGCCTCGATTTAGGGTAACCTTGGAGTTAAAACTCAACTCGGTTTTAACGTGAGCAATCACGATCCTTAGATAAAAACGTGTTCTTCCAACTTTGAGAAACATCTGGACCACCTTGACGTTAATTCTTGGTGTAGATCGTTCCAAGAATTAATGATTAACAAATCCAATCCACTATCTGTAGCACTCAGAGCTAAGCCATCATGCTACTGTCTCTGTACAAAACTCTGCATCTTTCACATTTCAAACATCGAACAACGTGTTTACCGTTACAACACCGGTAGAGCCGGCTGGTGAGACACCCGATTTGGATCCCCATTGGAATTCCTGTTCCCCCTCGAAACGCCAGTGCCAGATGTAACAATTCCGCCCCCCTCACAGAACTAGGAGTGATACTCAGTCACAAAGTCACGCAGGTGCTGGGGCCTGCCGCGTGCCCGAGCTGGACGGGTTCAGGTGCAGCAACAACCACTGGCCCGTCGGGCTGGGCCGGAGGAGCTGGGATTGGTGCAGCCTCTAAGCATGCAGCCGGCAGAACTCTAGCAGCGGGCACCACCAGGTCTGGGCTTGGGGGAGCGTGTACCTTGCCCAGGCGGTTAGCATGCCAGCGTGTGCCGTCGGCGAGCCTGAATGTAGCCGGGCCAAGCTGTTGGCTGACCTGGGCCGGGTCCGACCAAAACGACTGGAGCTTGTTGTCCCGATGAGGTCGACGAATCCTGACCCAGTCCAAAACAGCGATGGCAGGTGGCTTAGCACGTCGGGCCCTGTCGAAACGGTCCTTCATCCGACGCTGGCGTGTGTCGACGGCGGCTCGAACCGGGTGGGCTGGGGCTCAAACTGCTGTAGGGCGGAGCCTATCCAGAGGCATCTGGAGCTCCTGCCCCAGCATAAGGGAGGCTGGGGCGACTCCTCTGGTGGCGTGTCGGGTGACCCGGTAATGCAGCAGCGTTTGGAGGAGGCTGGTGGTGAGTGTGCACCCTTGTGCCAGATGGGCCCTAATGCCATTTTTCAATGACTGGTTCAGCCATTCCACCCCCCCATTCGCAGCCGGGTTGTAGAATGCTGTGCGAATGTGGCGTATTCCTTTCCCCTCCAGATAAGAGGACAGTTCGTGGGAGACCATCTGGGGACCATTGTCGGTCGTGATCCTCTTGGGCAGGCCCCACCGCGCGAACAGAGAGTCGAGAATGTCAACCAACACCTTGGCTGTGACCGAGCCCACAGGCGCTACCTCTGGACACTTAGAGTGGAGGTCGTAGACAATGACGAGGAACCTCTGGTGATGCGGTACTCCATGCAGCTCGCCGCAGATGTCAAGTTGTAGGTGCTCCCAGGGTTTGGATGGCCAGTCCAGTGGTTGCATGGGCGGGGGTGGGGCTGGGGCCCTGGTCTTACCACTAAGAAGGCAAGCAGTGCAGTCCTTGACCAGGGTCTCGATTTCCCTATCGATGCCTGGCCACCACACCACGTCGCGACACCGCTGTTTGAGCTTGACTATGCCCAAGTGGCCCTCGTGCGCCATAGCAAGGGCACGCGCCCGAAGGGCACTCGGGACCACAGTGCAGAGCCCACGAGCGATGCAAGTGTCATTCCAACATGGCAGTTCGTCCCTGACCCTGGAGTAGGGGAGCATCTCATCTGGTACCCTCACCGGCCAGCCCTGTCTGATGTAGGTCGAGAGTGTAGAGAGGGTGGGGTCGTCAGCTGAGGCGTCCTGGATCTCCCTCAGTGACACTGTCTCCTGGAGGGGTGTGTGGAGGAGCTGGACGAGGTCGTGCTCGGCCTGGTCCTGACCGGGGGCCAAATATGGATCTGGGGGTGAGTTGGGGATTGCACGTGACAGCAGGTCAGCCACCACGTTGTCCCGATCCGGCGTGAAATGCAGGCGGAAGTTGTACTGCTGCAGGCGGTCGGCCCAACGATGGAGACGGAGTGGTTTGTGGCCGGTGCCAGACGTGGCTAGGAGGGTGGTGAGGGCCTGATGGTCCGTCCTCAGTGTGAATGCGCGTCCGTAGAGGTACATGTGCCAGCGCTCACATGCCCAGAGGCACGCTAGGGCTTCCCGCTCCCCTACCGAGTACCTCTGTTCCGTGGGGCTGAGAGCCCGTGAGGCGAAGGCGATCGGCCTCTCCACACCCCCTTGCAGCTGGGACATCACAGCACCGATGGCCATGGCGGAGGCATCACATGTGAGGAGGGTGGGGCTGGCTGGGTCAAAGTGCGCCAGGACCGGTGGTGTGGTGAGCTGGGACTTCAGGAGGCGCACAGCGTCCGAGCAGGCAGACGACCAGAACCAGGCCTCACCATGTTTCAGCAGCTGTCGCAGTGGTGCAGTCGTGGCCGAGTACTGTGGCAGGAAACGTAGGTAGAATGTTGTCATACCCAGGAAGGAGGCCAACTGAGTGGCTGAGGTGGGCTCCGGGACACGGTGGATGGCCTCTGTGTTCGAGTGGAGAGGGTATATGCCATCAGCCGAGAGACGGAACCCCACAAACTCAATGGCCGGGGCAGCGAAGACACACTTCTCGCTATTGAGTGTGAGGTGGTGCTTGGCCAGTGCACTGAACACTCTGTGTAGGCGCTCGTCTTGGCTCTCGACAGTGGCCCCGTGAACCACGATATCGTCCAGGTAGATGGCCACACCCGGGATCCCAGCGAAGATGGAGGCCATTATCTTTTGGAAGCAGCTGGGGGCAGAGCTTAGACCAAAAGCCATGCGTATGTAACGGAAGACCCCTTTGTGGGTGATAAACGAGGTGAGGTTGCGGCTCTCAGGGTGTAGTGGCACCTGGAGGTAACCCTGGCGGAGGTCTAATTTGGAGAAAGTGGTGGACCCGTGGAACTGGGCGGTGAGCTCCTCTATCGTTGGCAAAGGGTATTTGTCTGGGATGATGGCCTTGTTTACCGCTCTTAGATCCACGCAGAGTCGCAGCCCCCCAGACTTCTTCTTTGCCACCACAATGTTGGAGATCCAGGGCGATGCATTCACCTGCTCGATGATGTCGCCATCGAGCATGCTCTGTAGCTCAGAGGAGATGTCATTGCGGATCGCCAGAGGAGAGCGGCAGAGGGGCTGGATGACAGGCGTCACCTGCGGGTCTAACATGGGCTGGTGGGCGAAAACATCGAGGCAGCCCACACCGCTGAACAGCATGGGTCACTGTTGCTGCCAGGGGATGGTAACAGTGTGAATCTCTGAGCCAGCGGTGTCTAGCAGAGTGAAACCGAGGCTGTTGAAAAGGTCGAGGCCAAGGAGGTTGGTCCCGTGGCGTGCAATATTGAACCTGAAGAGTGGCAGTGTCTTCTCTCCGTATTTCACAGGCAGCTGAAGGGAGCCCATGATGTCAATCTTTGAGTTGGCATAGCCACGCAGGGTGGTGGTGGGCTGCCCCAGTGGCTCGTGGGAGAAAAACTGTGTGTAAGTCGCCAAGTTCAGGAGGGACACCGTGGCTCCAGTGTCTAGGAGGAGCGGTAGAGTAACATCACCAACCATCAACGAGCATGTTTTAAATGGCGCTCGTCCTGAGCTAACATTGTGGATGATTGTGGTAGGTGGCTGGGAGTTTCCCGCAGTTGGAGCAGGTTTTACCATGGGCAAGACAGATCTGAGCTCTTGAATTGTGCGCAGAAGAGCCACAATTCCCACATGGCTGGTGTGGGCGGTCACGTGACTGAGAGGCTAGTAATATGTTCTCCTCGCTGCTGTCTACACTCACGTGGAGGAGGGGCACCCGTGACTCAAGTGGGCCCGCTGCCTTGGCCAGTGCTAGAGAGTTGGAAGAGGTGGATAAACTAGCTGCACATTCCAGAGCAGATTCAACCTGAACTGCAAGGTGTAGAGCTGCTTCTAATGTTAAATCATCATTTTCCAGTAGGAGTCTTTCCCTTATTTTGTCACAGTTCGTGTGCAGTATCAGGTGGTCCCTTATCATTTCGTCCTGTAAGGCCCCGAACTTGCACAAGCTACCTAAACCTCGTAAATCCACCACAAACTGCGTCACTGACTCACCCAACCGTTGGCGCCTCCGTCAGAATATGACGCGACCGAGCAGAGCACTTTGTGGGGCTGCGAAATGTGCTTTTGGTAGCTCCACAGCATTTGTGTAAGTTGTTGCGTTGCCGAGAGTTCCAAACACGTGCTGTCCCTCCGCTCCTAGGCAGTGCAGCAAGAGTGCACGTTTCCTTACTGTCGAAACATCTTCTAAGCCGGCAGCTAGAATATATGTTTCGAACGAGGAAATCCAGCGAGGCCACGGTACCGGTGGTTCTCCCGGTAGGGCTAGGAAGGGGGAGGGTGGTGGTAGGGAGCAATCAGCCATCTCTCGTCGCCAATGTTATGTTTGAATAACAGAGACTGAAGCCAGACCTTAGTGGAGCGTGCTCTCCGTTTATTAACCAAAACGCAACTCGCTGAAAACAGGTACGGTCACGTGAATCGCACGTTACCGTAAAACACATTGCAGTGACGCAGCAGTGCCAGATGTAACACCTACCTCAGCTTTCAGGAAACAATATTTTGTTAAGTGTTCGGTGAATTGATCATTGATTTGTGTGAAATCATGAATGAATAGGCATTCTGTGCTGCTTAGTTCTTTTAAAATCGTATAAATCATGCATTTCTTTGGAACTAATAAAGAAATGAATCTGAAATCTTGGTTGGACTCTGCTCTTGTCTGTTTTGTCCGATCGAGGCAATATAATAATATAATTGTAGTGCGTATATACTGTAATTGTAGCCTAATTGAAGAGGGTGTCTAACCAATTCCGATGGGCGTGAAGTGTATAAATTATGGTGGTAAGGCTGTACATGATCTGGGAAACGTGTTTGTCACATGAATTTATGTTGGATTTGTGGAAATAGACAAACTTGTAGTGAGTGTTACATAATTCACCTACAGTATTTTGTTATGTGTTGTTCTTTACACTGTTAGGCATGTCTTTTACTGTCTCTGTGTTTCAGGGATCGCTGTCCCTTTAAGGATTACGAGCTTCTCATGACGCGGAGCCCGATGCGGCATATGTTCTCTTGCAGCACGTTTTGATTCCTGTTTTCAAAAACTAAATAAACGAGTCACACAACTGTGTGCTCAACGAGCGAAATTGTATCCTTCATTTAATGCAATTTCCACACTGGTGACCCCGACGTTAGTCTGCTGGACGTATCCAGGGACACGACACGACCGACACGACCATGACCGCGAACGCTGTTACTCTCAAGCTCCCCGAATTCTGGGAATCGTCGGCGTTGGCATGGTTCGCCCAGACCGAAGCGCAGTTCGCGTTGCGGGAGATCACCGCGGATACGACGAGGTACTACTACGTTGTGTCAGCTCTTGGACATTCGACAGCATCCAGAGTGGTGAGGCCTCCTTAAAATTCCTCCGGCAAGGGAGAAGTATGCGGCACTCAAAGTCCACCTGTTAAAGACATTTGAACTGTCGGACGCTGAGAGAGCCAGCAGGCTTTTCTCACTTCAAGGGCTCGGCGACAGCAAACCGTCTGAGCTCATGGACCGTATGCTGGATCTAATGGGTGAGCACGAACCCGATTTTCTTTTTGTTCAGCTTTTCCTGCGTCAGCTGCCTTCCCAAGTGAGGGCTGCTTTGGCCAACACCATGATCACTGACTGTCGGAGGCTGGCTGAGGAGGCTGATAAATTTTTCCTGGCGGGTCAAGGGCACTGTGTGGCCGCGATTTTTCCCGCGCACATCGCTCCTGTGACACTGGACGACTCCACGCTCATCGCTGCCACCACTTCTCGTCGGCAGCTGTCTTCTGACCCCCAGCAGTCTTCAGGCCCGCAGCAGTCTTCAGGCATGTGTTTCTACCATGCAAAGTTTGGACCGAAGGCTCTTAAATGTCGTCCGCCATGCAGTTACGGCGGGTTGGGAAACACCAGGGCCGGCGCTCGGTAGTGGCCATGAGCGTCGGCCGTGCTGGCAGGCTGCTTTTCATCCGCGACAGCATCTCCGGACGGCGATTCCTGTGCGACACGGGAGCACAGAGGAGCGTCCTTCCTGCTTCCCGTTTGGACATGGTGACCGATGGCCACAGCCCCCCTATGGAAGCTGCTAATGGTAGCCCCATCCGTACCTATGGAACGAGGTATATTGAGTTGTGTTTCGGAGGCCACCGGTTTGGCTGGGACTTTATTACAGCAAAGGTCTCCGTTCCCCTCCTCGGCGCCGATTTTTTGTGTGCGCATGGACTGTTGGTGGATGTAAAGAACCGCCGTTTGATTGACGCCGTCACGTTTTGTTCCTATGCGTGCACGCTCAGCGGGGCTGACTCCATACGACTGTCTAGCATGCTCTCCACCTCAGATGACTTCCACCATCTACTTGCCGGTTTCCCAGCCCTCACTCAGCCTACTTTCTCTGCGTCTGCCGTGAAGCATGGTGTGGAGCACCATCTCGCCACTACTGGTCCACCCGTCTACGCCCGTGCTCGGCGCCTCAACCCGACCAAGCTTGCCGTTGCGAAGGCTGAGTTTGCGAACATGGAGCGCCTGGGTATAGTCCGCCGGTCCGACAGCCCGTGGGCCTCACCCCTCCACATAGTCCCCAAACCCGGCGGCGGCTGGCGCCCGTGTGGTGACTACCGGCGGCTAAATGAGGCAACGACGCCTGACCGGTACCCAGTGCCGAATATTCAGGATTTTTCGGCCCACCTGGCTGGTATGGTGATTTTTTCCAAGGTGGACCTTGTCCGGGGATATCATCAGGTGCCTGTACACTCACTGGACGTTCCCAAAACAGCAGTGATCACGCCGTTTGGTCTGTTTGAGTTCCTGCGGATGCCGTTTGGCCTTAAAAACGCAGCTCAATCTTTTCAACGCCTCATGGACTCTGTTTTACGGGAGCTGACTTTTCTTTTTGTGTACTTGGATGACATCCTAGTGGCGAGCACGTCCAAATCCCAGCACCTGGCGCACCTCCGGACGCTTTTTGAGCGGCTCAGCCAACATGGGCTAATTGTCAACCCCGCCAAGTGCCAGTTTGGTCTCTCCACCATCGATTTCCTGGGACACAGAGTCACTAAGGACGGTGCAGCCCCTCTCCCATCAAAGGTGGAGGCGGTCGCACAGTTCCCACGCCCGCTCACTGTCAAGTCCCTGCAGGAGTTCATCGGCATGGTGAATTTTTACCACCGTTTCATCCCTCGAGCCGCCCAGCTCATGCGACCCTTGCATGAGGCCTTGCAAGGTAAGCCCAAGCACGCTGTAGAGTGGACTGAGGGCAGGGACAAGGCTTTTGTTGCCACTAAGGCAGCCCTGGCGAACGCCACCATGCTGGCACACCCTTCTCCCACAGCCTCCATCGCCATCACCTCGGATGCCTCGGACTACGCTGTCGGTGCCGTCTACGAGCAGTGGGTGGGCGGGGCCTGGCAGCCACTTGCCTTCTTCAGCCGTCAGTTGCGTCCCAACGAGCAGAAGTACAGCACTTTCGACCGGGAGCTGCTTGGTCTCTACCTCGCCATCAGACACTTTCGTTCCCTGTTGGAGGGTCGACACTTCACCGCTTTTGTCGACCACAAGCTGCTGACTTTCGCCATGGCCAAGGTGGCTGAGCTGTGGTCCGCCCGCCAGCAACGTCATCTGTCCTATATTTCCGAGTTCACCACGGATTTACAACACGTTGCCGGTAAGGACAACCAGGTGGCGGACTGCCTGTCACGGGCTGTGGTAGGAGCAGTCCATCTTGGTTTGGATTACAACCGCATTGCAGCGGACCAGACCACAGACCCAGACGTGCAACTCCTGAGGACCTCGACAACAGGGCTGAAAATAGAGGATGTGGTTTTTAGCGATGCCGGCACCACGCTCCTGTGTGACGTCTCCACAGGCAGTCCTCGCCCAATCATTCCCACGGGATGGAGACGAAAAGTTTTTGATGCCATCCATGGTCTTTCCCACCCAGGTTCGAAAGCGTCACAGAGATTGGTTGCGGCTAAGTTTGTTTGGCACGGCCTCAAGAAGGACGTTAGGGACTGGGCTAACACCTGTCTTGAGTGCCAGCGGGCCAAAGTGCACCGCCACACTAAAGCCCCGTTGGAGTTGTTCCCGGTGCCGGAGGGACGGTTTGACCATGTGAACGTGGATCTGGTCGGCCCTCTGCCCTCCTCTCACGGTTTCACCTACCTGTTGACAATGGTTGACAGGACCACCCGTTGGCCTGAGGCTGTGCCACTGACGTCGCTAGCGTTGGTCGAAATGACACGGGCGTTTATCAGCACCTGGGTTGCCCGTTTCGGCACTCCTTCCGACATATCCTCTGACCGGGGCGCGCAGTTTACTTCTGATCTGTGTAACGCTGTCGCACAGAGCCTCGGAGTGAAACTCCACCACACGACCGCATATCACCCACAGGCTAACGGACTCTGTGAGCGATTTCATAGGTCGATGAAGGCTGCTCTTCGTGCCAGCCTCAAAGACAGCAACTGGGTCGACAAGCTCCCATGGGTACTGCTTGGCATCAGGACTGCACCAAAGGAAGACCTACAGTCCTCCTCCGCAGAGCTTGTTTATGGCCAGCCGCTGCGGGTTCCAGGGGATTTCGTCCCTGGCACCACCGTTCCTTGGTCTGCCACTCTCCAGCGGTCCACGCTACTGGACAATGCAAGGCTTTTCGCACCTGTCCCCACTTCCCGTCACGGCCTCCCTCAGTCGCACATCCCCGCTGGGCTTCGGACGGCTGACTACGTTTTCATTCGCCACGACGCCCACAGGGGACCGTTACGCCCCCCCTACGAGGGCCCTTTCCGGGTTTTGGAGACGGGGGACAAACATTTTGTGGTGGACATGGGCGGCAGGCCGGAGCGACTCTCCATTGACCGCCTCAAGCCAGCTCACTTGGACGTAGCCAGGCCCATTGAATTGGCTCAGCCCCCACGACGCGGACGACCTCCAGCTCTGCCCCTGCCCCCTGCTCCCCTCCCTCCCGGGACTCCCACACTCCAGGCCTCATACCCGTGTCATGGCGGGACGCCTGCCACAGTTGTGGCTCCTCGACCTCCTCTACGACGCAGCAATGACTGTTTTGTTTTTGTTTTCTGCTGATGGTGAATTCTGGGGGGACATGTGTAGTGAGTGTAACATAATTCACCTACAGTATTTTGTTATGTGTTGTTCTTTACACTGTGTTAGGCATGTCTTTTACTGTCTGTGTTTCAGGGATCGCTGTCCCTTTAAAGATTACGAGCTTCTCATGACGCGGAGGCCGATGCGGCATATGTTCTCTTGCAGCACGTTTTGATTCGTTTTTCTAAAACTAAATAAACGAGTCACACAACTGTGTGCTCAACATGCGAAATTGTATCCTTCATTTAATACAATTTCCACACAACTCTATAAAAATAAACCAGTTGTTAATGAATTTGAAATGTATTTTATTTAAATTACATTGGCCTATCTGTGAATAAATGTGTTGTGCTAATATAGATCCTTGTGATCCGTGATTATGTAGGCTACAAATGTAGGCTGAATGACAAAGCATAGTACTGAAAAACAAAGCTAATGAATTGGAGTTGACGTAGGTTATTTTGCTATTATTTTACCATTATTTTACTGGTCCGGCCCACTTGAGATCAGATGGGCTGTATGTGGCCCCTGAACCAAAATGAGTTTGACACCCCTGGTCTAAAGCAATGCTTAAATAAATCCATTGTTTCCTACGCAGCCCAACGTCTTCAGCCTATGTGTTATACCCTCTCTGACCATGTGGGGGTGCCGTAACAAGAACACACTGACTGCAGCAGAAAATGGGTCTTCAATGAGATAACATTAATACACAACACACAAAATAGGCATGTAAAAGACCAATGGTGAGCACAACAAACACCTGAACGCAAACTCATTGACTTAATAACTTTATCTTAACTTTTCTTTAATTCTTTCACATTAAAGGTCCACAACATGAACTGTCCTCACTACAGTGTAGACTGAACAACAGAACGGTTCAGAGTTGAACTTTTTTTTTTGAGAGCGGCTAAAGAGGCGCAGGTTGCCAACCCCTGGCCTACTCATTAGCAGCGGTCTATGGATTGTCAACTTAATGTGAGCGTGTAGCCTAAATCATGAAAAGAGTCAACACAGGTTACCTTATGACCATTTATTTGAACAACAGAAATGATAACAAACGGCAATGAGCAGCCTATAGTATCAGAAAAAATTACTGTTTGAGAAATGTTTTGAAACAAATCAAGATTTTCACATTATTAATAATAATAATGAGATAATTTGTAAAGAAACAAATAAGCAAAGTTATGAAGGGCAATTACAATTACTTTCCAATATTTCATAACAATTTCCAATTCAATAAAAGTTAATACACATGTTTGTGACTACATAGATAATATATTAAGGTCAAGATATATTCAAATCAACTGGCACAGATTCTGTGCAGTTCTATTAAATTACTATTTTTATTTTTCCGAAGTCACAAATTAGGTTGAAAATCCTGAACCATGCAGGCAATTATGTTCGCCATCTTTAAAACTATTCAACAGTTGTATTTTGTACGCTTGTTGTGTGAACAAAGTGACTGACATGTGCATTTATCTGAAGCCAGATTTGGCTTCATTGTCTTCATACCTTTAACAAGGGTGTGGGGGGGATATAAAAGAAAAGATCTTCTTATAATCACTGTTTCAATTGACTTAATATAAAGTTAGTTTTAACCTTGGTAAAGACAGAATGTTACACAACCTTAGACACATTTTGGTTCAAGCAAAAAAAGAGAAATATATATATTAATCTATCAAAAGCAACTGGGGGAGGAGGGAGATAGATTAAAAGCACTAGTGTGATTTTTCAAACAGTGTCATCATAATCATGAAAGACGTCAGCTATTTAAGAGCTCTACATAATGCAGACTTGACCGAAAAAAGAAATTAAAAAAATCAAAATGAAAAAAGGCACACATAAGACTACCATCAGAAAAGCAACATAAACGTTTTAACCAAACGAAACAAAACATTTATATCTGAACTGCATCATTTGTACCACCCGCACATTTGAGAGACACGGCCTTCTCGATAAGCCCGCTCCCAACCACAACCAACAGTTGGAACCATGGTGGCCGTCGTGGGATTTGTTTGGTGATTTGATTTGAAAATACAAACATAACCCGATCCCAATGGAAACAGACGCCTAATCTTGCAGCCCCAGAGAAGAAGCAAAAGTGAGGAGGAGAAACCGGCGGTTGAGACTGGAAATAAGACTTCTGAAATGCGGCACAACCCATACCAAGACTACTCTCAAAAATAGACACCAATCTTTGGTGCTGTTTGGAAGAAGCCCGAAAATGTTATCAGGGGCGTTATTCATGGAGCATGTGGCCACGGTTGTTTATGCCACAAAATAATTCGTGCCCTTCTGGGAACCTGCCAGTGTTTGCGTCTTACAAGTCTTCTTATGCCCATCCGAGACCTCCGAGTTAAACACGGATAAAACAACAACAAACTGGTGATGTTAATGACATTGACAATTTGTGTATTTTATGGTGCCGTTACTGTTATATACAGAAATTATGGGAAACACTGTTCCCGATAATACGAAACATACACTCCCCTACAGTGAAATATGGAGGACACTGCCTCCGATATGGATTAACACTGGTAGGCAAAAACTACCTTTTTTTCCTTCACATTATGGAAGACACTGCTCCCGATAACGTCTTCAGGATTAGAAGTATACATGCCCCCGAGAGAGCGGTACTCGCAGGGCACCCGGGGAACCTCCAACTGAACAAGGGCAGGATGTCTCTGACCCCAAAACCCCCCGCCAACCGGACCACTGGATGTTCAACCAAGTGGAGATCCAAACTGAAGGTTTTCCTACACCAACCTCTGCAAGGGCCACAATTGGTAAAAGCGGTTGAATTTGACAGATTGGTGGTTTGACTACGGCATGATGGGCTGGGCGGTTTGCCGTGATTGGTCAGTTGGCTTTGACAGGTGTACCTGGCCGCCTATCAGAAGACAGGTATACTTCTTGAAGCAGATGCTGCTTTTGTCATTTCGACAGTATAACTGTCATAATTATGGAAGGCACTGCTCCCGATAATTATATATTACATATAAAAAGATCAATAAAAAAAGAGCACTATTTATAGTGAACCCTGCCACTGATAAACAAGCAATAAAAAATAGCACTATTTATAGTGAACCCTGCCACTGATAAATAAATAACAAAAATAAATACAGGTATGGTTTTCTGATTCAGACTTTTAGCTGGATTTTAAAAAAATGGACTATGGGACTTGGGTCAGCAAGTGGCCATTTAAGACAATCTTCAAAGGAGACTAATGTGAGATTGATAAATGGCTACCTATTTTTGTTGTTGACTGCAGGCAGCTATATCCGATTTTCTTGATTGGTTGACCATTCTAGCGGTCTGGTAACTTTTGACTCCAACATGAAACTGTATCTTAGCACAATGGTACATTAAGCCTTGTCAGATACAAAACGACGAGGTGTGAATGCAATTAAAAGATCTATACAACATCAGTAGAAATGACAGCAGCTGTTGATCGCAAAGAAATTACGTTCTGTAAACAATAAAGAAATCGTACCAGTGCTTATTTTGCGATTTGTTCTGCTGTGCTAAAATTGATGTTTCCTCAAGACTGAGTGAAAGCACATCAGATAAATTACATCTAATTCAGTTAAAGTCAAAATCATAGACTTTGAGGTTACTTGCGTATTGTAGACGTGATCATTAGGTTTAACGCCCTCACAGTGGGATATCCTGAACCTAAACTCATTTGGAGGCCAATTCCAATTTATCATTTCAATTTGGCATTGTGGAGTTTGTGAAAACAAAAAGGGAAACAATGCATTATAAGTTAATCAGGGTATTGGGAGTGTAGAAATCAATATTAGGATGAGCATCAAATTATGAACATCAAATGGCCAATTGTGTTAAGACTGCCCTACAACTGTGGTGTCCATTTACAGGGACATCATCTGCAAATTTAAAAGCTGCCAGTTCTGCGTGGTGGGACCTACTGCGTGGTGGGACCTACAGCGTGGTGGGACCTACTGCGTACCGCGTGGTGGGACCTACCGCGTGGTGGGACCTACCGCGTGGTGGGACCTACTACGTACCGCGTGGCGGGACCTACCGCGTGGTGGGACCTACCGCGTGGTGGGACCTACTTGTGGTGGGACCTACTGCGTGGTGGGACCTATCACTTGGTGGGACCTACCGCGTGGTGGGACCTACTTGTGGTGGGACCTACTGCGTGGTGGGACCTATCACTTGGTGGGACCTACTGCGTGGTGGGACCTATCGCTTGGTGGGACCTACTGCGTGGTGGGACCTACTGCGTAGTGGTGGGACCTACTGCGTGGTGGGACCTATCACTTGGTGGGACCTACCGCGTGGTGGGACCTACTTGTGGTGGGACCTACTGCGTGGTGGGACCTATCACTTGGTGGGACCTACTGCGTGGTGGGACCTATCGCTTGGTGGGACCTACTGCGTGGTGGGACCTACTGCGTAGTGGTGGGACCTACTGCGTGGTGGGACCTATCACTTGGTGGGACCTACCGCGTGGTGGGACCTACTTGTGGTGGGACCTACTGCGTGGTGGGACCTATCACTTGGTGGGACCTACTGCGTGGTGGGACCTATCACTTGGTGGGACCTACTGCGTGGTGGGACCTACTGCGTAGTGGTGGGACCTACCGCGTGGTGGGACCTACTGCGTAGTGGTAGGACCTACTGCGTGGTGGGACCTACTGCGTAGTGGTGGGACCTACCGCGTGGTGGGACCTACCACTCCGAGGGGCCCCTCGAAGCGGTAGGCCCCACCGCTGGTTTTGGTTGGTACCAACACATGGCCATGGCCCAACCATGTGCAGGGTGGGGGTGGTCTAGATCTCATTATCCAGAGACCAGACATCCCCCGCTAGCGAGTTAGCGCAGCCCTGGAGGGTCCAGGTGGCCAGGGCCAGCTCGGTCTTGAAGGCTTCGACGTCCACATGGGGCCTCTGGAGCCGGAAGGCCTCCAGCTGATCCAGGATTGCCTTGAACGTGTGCTGGCCGGACCCCACTAAGATGTGTCTGAAGGGACTGTCTCGCGGGGACACGTAGGGGGACAGCAGGTTCCTCTCCACCTGGGGACACGTTCCACGGGGTCACTCGGCAAACTTTGTCCAAGGCCACAAACAATTGAAATTGGACTGGCTTCAAATATAAAAATAAAAACATGAAATTTGGCTTGGGTATATAAGGTTGGAAATGCCTTTGGCAAAAAATAACCCAAAATATGACAGGATAGTTATGGTCCTGGGAGTGTCTCTTCAGTCTGAGCATTGTGAGATCTGATTCATGAGCTCCCCTGCTCTGTGAGGGCGTCTCACCTGCATGAGACGGTCGTTGATTTCACGGCACATTTCCACGTCTTGCAGCTCGCTGTCATCGATGAAGCCCATCAGGTCGCTCATGGCACGGCTGAACGAGCCCGATGCCCCCTGGACCCAATCGGGGGTCACCGTCTTGGGCAGCAGGTCGGGCTGGTCCTGCACACACACACACACACACACACACACACACACACACACACACACACACACACACACACACACACACACACACACACACACACACACACACACACACACACACACACACTTTGAGTACGTGGTTTGAGAATTTCCTTGAGGCTGTTCTTCTATTAAACTTCCATTAATATACATTAATTATATTAATAATTCCAAGTAGTATCACTATTTCTACTCTATCCTGCCCCACTATCCTGACTCTATAACCCATGCACACATAGGATATGTATTAACCACTTGGTTTTTGCACTGCGCCTACTCTAGAGAGCTCTGCTCCTTCATAGTATGACCTCTAATCACATGCTTGGTCTCTTTGGAAAGCTGAGAACCTGTAGAATTGTATAACATTATCAGAGCAACTGTATCATGATACATATCACAATATTGTTTTTCCTTCCAGCCGGTTAGACACGCCTCTAAACCAAGCAGATTGTAGTACCCTGGGTAACTCCATATCCCTGGAAACACTACTGAGCCCTCGCCCTAGGTCTTGTGATGCTGTGTGTAAAAGCAGATCAACAAAGCATAAAAGATGAAGTCTCCAGCTCCTTTTATGAAATGATATGTCCATTCGTTTGGTCAGGGTCCTTTTGGAGACTCCAAAAAAGACCTTTGGCTACCCAAAATGCATACTGTAAACTAAAGGTTTACTACACATGAACCCAAACATGTAGACGCATAATGTTGGTCTCAAATGAAAGGTTACCCTCTGGGCTTTCTTGGGAACCATTTAGATAGCATGCCAGATGTTCTGATATGTAATGAGACAGGCATAATCACACACAAATCAAATTTTTAGCTATTCCGCCTATGCAATTTTGACAAAAAAAAGCTTAAACAAAATGTTTTGGCTATTATTTTTACTTAAAAAGGGAAAACTGCAATGGTATAAACACCAAAACTGAAATAGTAAAAATACTATAAATAACTATGTACAAATAAACATAAATAAGTAAAATTACAATAACAATGTACAAAGAAACAAAAATAACTATTTACATGATTCCCTCCCTCCCCCTCCTTTTTCCTCCGGGCGTTTAGCTATCTTTCAAAATGTTCACAAAAATAAATAAAAATAAAACCACACACACGAGCGCGCAAATCAACCACCTGCTCCACACTGGCACTCTGGGGACGAGCCTGCTGCTTTACACACACCCCTTGCGCATTTGTTTTCTCACCTACACGTGAGACGGTGTTTGACATGCTGGATATCGTCAGGAAGGTCTTTTCATTGGCTATTAGGATATCTAAGGCCCGTCCCCGACCCTTGCTGTCTGCTGGTTCAGCTGTCAATCAAAGTATACATGCCCCGTATTGATAGTGATCGCCTCGTTGGCTTGTAAGGCTTGTTTACAAGGAAGTATTGGTCTTACAGACATGTGTGAGGGCTCTACGTCATCGTGAGACCCTGGCATACACAGTGGATACCATTAATCAGACGACAATAGCGGAATTCAAACCCTAAATCAGTTTTCTACAAAAAAACATTGCAGCATTTCGGTTTTCTATTTTTCGGCTGCTTTGTATAAGATGGCTTGTGCATATACACAATGTAATTAGACTAAAATAATATTGATATTCAATTTCTGTGGACTCTTATGAACATTTCAAGACCCAACATGAAGTATCAACTCATTGCTAAGGATATCCACAACGACGGTAAACTAAGAATGCACCAAGGGAGGGGGTGGGTGAGGGGGGCTATTTTGACCTAAGACACTAGGATATATTTGATCTATATTCGCTAAACATTTTTATTCCACAGAATGGTTTGCATTGGATGACATTCCTGAGATTCTAAGCTTTCAAAAAAGTGCATGACATGACTATATCACTCAACCTTATGATGCCGAAAATTGACCCAGCATGTTGGGGGGGAAGGGGTAGTGTAACTAAAAAACTTGCCCGCCGGCGGGATTTGACGATAAAGTGGTTAAAGTCTCAGATGACATTAAGTCGCACTATAAACATAATCTTTGCCAATTAACACTTGGTGTCTTTGGTAATGCTATATAGGTTTGTAATGCCTATGACTAGCCTTAATTTACTACATGCCAAGTAACCAATTGAGAACACACACACACACACACAGGGAGGTGGGTAACATCTTAGCCCAGAAACACCTAGGCCACTACCCTATCCTCGTTGTAGAAGAGATACACACAGGAAAAGCACAGTATTAAACAAATCATCAACATGGCGGTTCCCCAACACACACAGACCTTCTGGAGGGTGAGGACTTTGCGGGTGATGTTGGCTGTGTAGGAGCGTATCAGCATGTCGTAGCCCCGCAGGTTGAAGCTCAGCAGGTGGTCGTGCACCAGGCGCAGGGTCATGTGACCGGCCACCTGGGCAGCGGACAGCACCACTTTGGACATCTCGGACGTTGCCTTCATCAGCTGCTCCTTCGTGTCCAGCGGGGTGTCAAAGTACGGGTAGTCCTAGGGGAGAGGTTTACTGAGATCACACACGTCTATCAACACACTTCTTGGTTTCATTTAAAAACTGCTTAGGAAGTGTAAATGTATCTCGTATCTCCATTCAAAAGATCTTTATAGGCATGGAAAAGAGAGACAGGATGGGCTGAATCAGGGTGAAATATTGTAGAGAGAAGTGCACAAATACTAATAATTAAACATGACATACTTGACAAATCAGGAAATTGCAGTGGCAGGATAGTTTAATGACTAGGTTGTTCGACTAAACACCAAATTATCAGTCAAGTTGTGCTGTCCAAGTCATAAAGACAAGCCAAGGTTCTCTTCCCTAGTTTCAAAGGATGGCTGCACTGGAACCACAGAACTTACAGAAGCGCCGGTAAATCTGAACGAGATGGAGGGAATCCCTGAGAAGGCGAGGAAAGGAAAGGCAGCATCTGACATCTGCATGGGCTGCAGGCTGAGAGAAAACAGGAGGGCACACATGAACCACAAAACATAACCACATGTTCTAATAGGGGAACACCATATGGCGAGGATGGTAGAAGTGATAAGACTAATTACTTTTTGCTGAAGCGCATTTTCAACCCCTCCATCGGACTCTTCAACTGTAAGACACAAGGTAGAAAGGTAGGCAAGACGGGTCAGAGAACAGGTAGGCAAGACGGGTCAGTGAACAGGTAGGCCAGACAGGTCAGTCAGCAGGTAGGCCAGACAGGTCAGTCACCAGGTAGGCCAGACAGGTCAGTCACCAGGTAGACCAGACGCATTTTTGGGGGCAATTTAGTTTCAGGCAAGGTGGTAAATCGTAAAACATTATTTTTAGTTTAGCTAACTTCTAATAGAGTAGTATTTATCCTTCCACATTTTTTTGTTGGAGCCCTCACATGCATCTCTATTATTGGGATCATTTTAAACTCATTTCACTCTGTAAGAACCCTGTTAGGTGTTTTGCGCTATATAACATGGATGGTTTGAAGCTCACCTCCTTCATGGTGCGCTCTACCAGCGACTGCAGCAAGTGACTCGCGGAGGCACTGAACCCATCGGAACCTGGAAGATATGGAAACATGTACATTTCAAACCCCAGGAGGAATTCTAACACTTTTAAATTAACTTGACAGAACGATTGACCCCTGGCCTCAGGGGCAACACACACACACACACACACACACACACACACACACACACCTGTCACAACACCGTCCAAGTTAATGTACGTGAAGGCCTTCATGCTCAGAGAGGCCAGGTAACCCTGTGCACACAAATGACAGAGGTCAGGCATCACACAAAATAGGCTTAACAAGAATAACCACCATGGCTGCAGAGCTATCTCTAAATCCAGCATTTTTTGTAAAACACTTTTGGATTTTTAACAAGGCACAAGTCCTGTTAATTGCATTATATTTTGTACAATTACTAATATAACTTCCTTCTCATTGGATGCAATTCCTACCTCGAGCCACTCTGTGGAGCCAACGTTCCCATAATCACCGGCACTCCAGCTGGCAAACACAATGCTTCTCCTTGGCAGGAAGCCCCCTGGCACGCAGGGAATAGAATATCAGATTATTATTTCAACACTAAAACTGCAATAGGTTGCAGCTCACTTGACATAAAACACACGGACACACACGGACACACAGACACATTTCGGTCATTGTGCGAAGCTTTCAGAGGGTGACTCACGGTGCTTCACCATGGAGGAGATGGACCGGGCGAGCTCAACCAGGACACTGGTGCCCACGGTAGACTTGGCAAAGCCGGTTGCCCAGGCGTCCCTCTGAGCCCCCAGGATGATGTAACGATCTGGGGGCAAAGGGAGGAACGCTCAGGGGAGGGTGGCTGTGGACAGCATTCTTGTAATACATTTCTCTAGTAGCGCTAGTTACTCTGGTAGCACTGGTTACTCTGGTAGCGCTGGTAACTGGTAGCGCTGGTAACTCTGGTAACGCTGGTAACTCTGGTAGCGCTGGTAACTCGTAGCGCTGGTAGCTCTGGTAGCGCTGGTAACTGGTAGCGCTGGTAACTCTGGTAACGCTGGTAACTCTGGTAGCGCTGGTAACTCGTAGCGCTGGTAGCACTGGTAGCGCTGGTAACGCTGGTAACTCTGGTAGCGCTGGTTAATCTGGTAACTCTGGTAACGCTGGTAACTCTGGTAACTCTGGTAGTGCTGGTAGTGCTGGTAGCGCTGGTAACTCTGGTAGCGCTGGTAACTCTGGTAGCTCTGGTAGCTCTGGTAGCGCTGGTAGCTCTGGTAACTGGTAGCGCTGGTAACTCTGGTAGCGCTGGTAACTGGTAGCGCTGGTAACTCTGGTAGCTCTGGTAGCTCTGGTAGCGCTGGTAGCTCTGGTAACTGGTAGCGCTGGTAACTCTGGTAGCGCTGGTAACTGGTAGCGCTGGTAACTCTGGTAGCTCTGGTAGCTCTGGTAGCGCTGGTAACTCGTAGCGCTGGTAGCACTGGTAGCGCTGGTAACTCTGGTAGCGCTGGTAACTCTGGTAGCGCTGGTTAATCTGGTAACTCTGGTAACGCTGGTAACTCTGGTAACGCTGGTAACTCTGGTAACGCTGGTAACTCTGGTAACTCTGGTAACTCTGGTAACTCTGGTAGTGCTGGTAACTCTGGTAGCGCTGGTTACTCTGGTAACTGGTAACTCTGGTAGCGCTGGTTACTCTGGTAACTCTGGTAGCGCTGGTTACTCTGGCATGTCATTCAGGACCAGGTCATGAGAAAGGACTCTTGGTCATGGCTTTCTACTTGAAATTGGAGATTAAACCCCAGTCCATTGCTGTTGGAGGTACAACACCCTAGACACTTGACTGCCAACAGGCTGAGACCAGTAGAGAGTGTTCAGAGACAGACCTGGGTCCACAAAGCCCTTGATGACGCCCAAGATGTTGATGATCTTCTTCTCCACCAGCACGTTGTTGACCTCCACCCTAACCACCTCCTTCTCCGCTCTCTGGTGGATCACGTCGGGCCACTCAATGGGTGAGGAGTGTCCCCTCTGACCCCCTCTGTAGTAGGGACACAGACCACGCTTTACTGTGAGTCTGACACACACACACACACACACACACACACACACACACACACACACACACACACACACACACACACACACACACACACACACACACACACACACACACACACACACACACACACACACACACCCACCCCCTGATGCGTTCGGCCAGGTCCGAGGTGATGGTCTGGGCGAGGATGGAGGGCAGGCCGGACGATATGACTTGGGCGAACTGTGTGTGGTTGAAGGAAGGGAAGCCGGGGCTGTAGGGGTCTCCTGAGCCCAAGTGGACCTGGAGAGGTAGAGTACACAAACTTAGACCCAAGATGGACGCTCAGGTCAAGCCTAAGAAACTGCTGTAACCCTAACCTTTGGGATTGGAGTTACAGGGGTCAGCCCATAGGGTCTCCACCCTGGGCTGACCTCCTATATTGCACCAAAAAGACCCCATTACATTTCTGTTCTTCAAAATGTGGGTCAGACTGAAAGCGATCCAGAAAACTGGCGCTGAATTAGTAATATAGAAAATTCCAAACAAAAGTGAATATATCAAAATATTGACGTCCATTTTCTCAGCCTTTAGTTTTACATTTCCATGGAATTGGAGCCTGCATTGTGAAGTCATGCCATTACATACATTACAATCTTTCCTTCGGTCATGCCAATAGGATTACATTTAAACCGAAGGGCTTACGTGTCCATAGAGTTCATTGATGATCGGGTCTCCATATATGAGCACCGCAGAAGCATTCATCCCGGCAGCATTGGCAACCTTTAGGCAGGGAGAGAGAGTAGATATTCATGAGGAGTCAAGTCAACGTGAATCACCGAACACAAAGACACAACCTGCCCTGACTTTACTACCACTACTACTAGGCACTTAATTTGTCCGCTTTCTTTCTATTAATTGCCTTTGTAAAGTTGACAACCTGTTAAGAGTGTCTTGAAAAGTTAGATACATAACAGGGATTGTACAGAAATTCTTAAGCTGAATTTACTACCTTTTAATACGTTTTTTAATACCTTCACCATATTTTTTAATACCAGCACGACTTCAAGAGAGAGACCATAGGAGTTGGATTGATCAACATGTCCCAACGAGACTTGGTCCATAGTTTTTAATCAATATGTCACAAAGTAGACCGACAGAGTGCCAGAGAGAGGGAGTTTTTGTGTCAACTGTTGAAGTTAAGATATAATTACCTCGTTAAATATTGTTATTACAGTGTAAAGGTTTTACATGAAAAAGTACAGCGTAGTAACGCGTTACACACAATACTAGCCGCGTTTACATGGACACTTCTGATTCGATTTCTAATCGGAATAGATCTATTCCTATCATGCAATCTGAATGTACTGTATATAGGCCTATGGCATTTACAAAAATGGTAAGCTTACGTTTGTATGTCTCTCACGCACAACCGTTATGTTGGTCTGGACTTATATGATATATGTAAGGGATAAAGTTGTAGGACAGAACGCCGGTCATTATCGGATAAATAAGCCCCGACAGGGCGAACCGGGCCGCGATGCGAAGGTGTCTTGCTTCGCCCTGAAGGGTATTATTTTCGATAATGACCGGCGATGTTCTATACATTATTACACGGCTCCTTGCCAAAACAGCAGAGAAATAGTCCGCCAAGGACGTTGACGTTGCTTAGAAACCGGACGCGCTGGGGTTGATAAGCTACCGGACTTCTTACGGAGTAATAAGAAAGACGTGAATCAGGCAAAAAAATCCACTTTCCTTGACAGCGGTCAAGTTCGGTCTGCATTAAAGTACAGACGGACCAATTGCGAAATACTGCAGCTGCTGATGCCATCTCTCTAAGTTAAAAAGTAGCCGCACCCACCCCAAACCAATCGGAATAAGTGAATACATGTTGATTATAGTGGAGTACAACACCTCTTCTATTCCGCATGGAATTATATTCCGATCAGAGAATTGTATTCCGATTGAGCCGTATATATGATATACAAACCGTTTTAATAAGACTGATTATCCCATTTATTCTACTCCTTGCTTGCCAACATAATAAAACAATTCAAATACTTTAATAATTATGCTTTTTCTTATTCGTATTGCATGCTTGTTAAATGTATACTCTGTTTGAGTTCATCTCCCTCTAAAAGTAGTCCCCTTTAATAACGATCGATCAAACATGTTTTTGACACCTCGAAGGGCATTATCCAGCATCTACCATGGTCACTTGCCAAAGAAAAGATATTACGATCATTCATTTATATATTCATGCGTTCTACAATCCAAATATAAAGTTTTTCACATAAATAGGACGGACCGTAGCTACGACTACGGCAACAGGAGGTATTCTAGTCCGCTGAGCTATGAGCCAGAGAGCTAACGTTATGGATTGTACATATTTAGAATTCGAAATTCGTCCCAGCCTTTATACCACAGATACTCTAGGGTCTATAGCATATAACTGCGTTGTCTGATTACAGTTTAATTCATTTTTCACAATTTACCAGCTCTCGTTTTGAAGAATAATCAACGCGCCATTCGTTTCAATGGGAATCGCTCCGGTCTACACCAGTGGTTTTCAAACTGTGAGGCGCGCCTCCCCTGGGGGGCGCCAGAGTTCTTTGGGGGGGGCGAAGACGTGCTGTGTTCGGAATCATTCCCTATTCACTCACTCACTATTCCCTATGTAGTGTTCATGATATAGTGCACAATATAGGGAACGAACAAACGGGAATTCGGACACTACGCTGAACATTTCTAAACGTCTTTTGCGTCAGTAAATGCGCCGGGTATTTGTGTAACGCAGACGGACGCGCCCACATCATGTAAACAAACCGGGCACCCTAGAGGGAAGCTGGAGGTTGTATTGATGTTGAATGTTACATTTCCTTGATCAAGGTTTTTTTATTAATTTTGAATGTTATATTTTCGATGTTAAATCCCAAACAAATTGTTGACATTTCTAAACGAAAGCCGGAGACTCCATCATTAAATGTATACGTTTTCGTTATTATTCAGCTTCTTCTTCTCCTCCGAAAAAACACGACCACATTGCATTGTGGTATACGGGAGTAACATGTACGGAACATCGTATGTTCACTCAAATTTTGGGTATTTTAAGTCTACTTTATAGTGCGTATAGTGCGAATTTACCACTGAGAATTCGAACACCACTACAAAATGGCGAGCACCCTATATAGTGCACTATATCCGTGATGGGGAACGATTTCGAACACAGCAACGCAGACTCATTGCTCCCACTACAGTGGAGGTGAGCTGAAAAGGAGGCTAAACTGGCAGTTTACAGATTAAGATGTTCAAATGCATTTCAAAAACGTTACGCAAAAACGTGTGTTAAGAAAAAAAAATGTGTTAAGAAATGTGTTTAAAAACGCACAAAGATGTTTAGAATGTTTCAAAAATATGTTTCAAATGTTTCAAAAATGTTTAAAATGTTTCAAAAAAATATGATCAGAGATGTTTAAAATGTGTAAAATACGATGAGAGATGTTTAAAATATGATCAGATGTTTAAAATGTGTAAAATATTTAAAAGATCTTTCAAAACACAGGGATTTAGAACATTTTTTGGGGGGGGGCTCAGCTGAAATTTGTTCTCTGAGGGATTACTGATTACAGTTTAATGTAACAGTAGGCTGACAACATCGCTAATTAACACAGCAACTGCAAATTAACCACACGGATATAACCATGGCAACCGGTCAAACAAATGTTCTTTTTGCGATCATTCTTTAAATATTGATTCCTCCAGCCAGAGGACGGAAAACGTGCATTTCCCCATTATTGTCTTTCAAATTACTTTTAACAGAAGCGAACTCGTGAAGTGGTTTGGCAGCAAGCCAGCCGGGTATATCCGGTTTGTTTCAGCGCGCACACCGCGTGACATCATTGATATCACTCAGGTCCTACTGCAACATAAAAATAAATCCACTCAAGTTTTAGTCATTTTAGGAGATAGGCCTGCACGTAAATTACACAAATTTAAAAACTCATAGACCTTGTTGGAAATTTAATACCTCATCAGATGACGTTTATTAGTTTTTAATACTTTTTAATGGCCTTAATTTGGGCTAATGTCATTTACTACCTTTTAATACCTTTAACAACCCTGCGGAAACCCTGCATAAAATGTTTTATCTATGTGTAGAAAACGACACTAGCTACACAATCTGGATCCTAGAGACCTCACCTTCTCAGCAAAGCTGATCTTGCCAGCCTTCACCAGCACAACCGTCCCGGTCAGATTGATATTGAAGTCCACCAGCATCTTGAAGTCGTCCTTCTGGCCGTAGTTAGCGTAGACAATGGCGCCCTACACACACACACACACACACACACACACACACACACACACACACACACACACACACACACACACACACACACACACACACACACACACACACACACACACACACACACGGAAAGTCAGAAGCGGGATAGCACCACCTTGAGCGGACACATCACAACTGCCCTTGAAAAGAGTGACAACTGAAATAGTTTGTATCCATAGCAGTTGAAACATGCAACATTAGCCATGGCTATTCTAGTGCCCCCCCCACCCGTGGCTCCTCTAGTGAGCCCCCCGTGGCTCCGGCATCAGACAGCATCCACACTACAATCAGGGAGAGGCTTGACCAACTCACGGTGACGTTCCCCGTGGCGCTGTACGACAGGAAGCCGGCCTGCTCCTCGGGAACCCCTCTGAAGGTGACCTGGTTGGGCTTGCGGGCGCTGGGCTCGTGGACCTTGACAAAGTGCTGGTCGCTCCACGGCTCCATGGAGTAGGCCTTGAACCTCTTCAGCACCTTGTTGGCCAGCACCTCGTCCCCGGGGCTGCCGGCGCGGTGGCTGGGGCTGCCCATGTCGCTGAGGAGCGCCACAGAGAGCCCTTAACGCTGGTCCTTGTTCAGCATCATGGCCCATCATTGTCAAAGTTGGAGTACAATCTGCCAGAATTATCTGGAAATGCTTTCAGGTTTGTAGGATTGCCTAACAATATTTTAATTATTGCGGAGTGGCTGTATGGCGATATTATCGGTATGGCGGGCCGCGGGGGACGTATCTCCAGGTACCCTGTGATTCCCTCCCCTGCAGACTCACGTGAAGGCCTGTTCCAGCTTGGTGGAGCTCAGCTGCTCCGCCAGGAGGCTCTTGACGTCCTCCCAGTCCATGAGAGGGGCTGCCCCGGTCTCTTTCTCCGCCACGCTGGGAGAGCTGGAGGGAAGGTCTGCCGATTTACAGATGACGGCTAGGTCCTTCTTGCGGTGAACCAGGTAGCCAATCAGATAGCCTGCAGCAGTGGGGGGGAGGTTTTAGTACAGACACACACACACAAAGTCTTAAGCAATAACAAAATAAGAAAAGATTTGTTAACAGAACATTACTTTACCCTTACAGCTGACAGTACCAGTGGATCACACCTCAACAATTATGTACAGCGGTTGCTTTCCCTTCAATGACTTCAGTTTGAGCGGGCAGAGGTGAGGCGTTGGAGGATCTAAACCCAGTGCCTCTACTCCACAATCCTCCCACCCACTACGCCTTCCTCTCTTCTAATGAATCCACACCTCTGTGCAGCGTTCCCTGTACTCACCGATGATCAAGATGAGGAGGATGGCGGACACCAGGAAGCAGATGTTCTTCAGCGAGCGCCCGGTCTTGCGCAGCGCGTAGGGCCCGTGAAGGCCGTTGGGCTGGTGGGCTTGGCCGTTGCCCCCCACCTCCTCGTCCAGGTCGGCCGACAGCTTCATCTCCACGTGGCTGTTGTCCCCCTCCATGTTCTGGGTGAGGTTGAAGCGCGTGTAGGAGCGCGGCTCCCCATTGAACTGAGAGGGAGACACAGAGGTGGACAGACGCCGCCTTACTTCCCCGATGAGGTCAACTCCTTAAGGCTTTGTATGCAGTTAATGAATATTTCTATTACAATTATTTTATTATTTATTTTTGAGATCCAATCTACAAAAAAGGTCTGTGTCAATAGGTCTTGAGATAAAGTTGTAATAATAAGTTGTTTTTAACGACCATATAATCTGAAGGAAGTGATTGTCCTTACTTCCTTTAAAAGACACAATAGGTGACATTAAAGACTCCGACCCGTTATGCAACTGCTGTTTATCGACCCGACGAACAGTTAGCCTTCGCCTATTGTTGCTTTTTATAAAAACAAAAAAAGGTTCTGTGGGAAGACTCACTATTTTGGATATCGTCGTTCTGGCCTGTTCCATTTTTCACTTCTCAGGATCCTAAAGAGGAAGAAATAAAGAAAGAAAACTCTTAGACAATGTTCAAGAGTTCAACTGTTCAGTGAAATCCCACGCCTGGGAGTCTTCACCGCTCAGGTGCCGTGTACATATTCCCTTTCATTTCTGGGAAGGAGGAGGGGGTTGAACCTCTTGTCCAAACATCAAAGCGCTTTCCTATGGTCCTGACAGAGTTCCCAGGTATGCAATACCTGCCTCTAGCAACAGGCGGTCTCCAGGCCGGGGCTCAAAGGAACACAGTGCACACAATGCAAACACAACCTCCCTTACGCTTCTACCAAACCAAACAATGGCTCTGATTTAATTGCCACCCACACCTGTAACAGCCATTTTGTATTATTATTATTATTATCTATGATAACAGTTCCTCATGGGAGCCTTATAAGATAACTTTCCTCACCCTCTGGGATGTTTAAACTGCCGTCCAACAATATCCAACCTAAACTGATTTGAACAATTGATCCTGTACTGGTTCAATGAACAAATGAACCAATCTACACAGATCCCTCGGCGAACAACAATCATTTTTGCTACATGGTCATTTTAACATTTGTTGCGGTTTTCTTACAAACTAATGCACAAATAGTTTACTGACTTTATCGAGGTCTATCTGAAAGACTTTGCAATGCTTTAAGAGACAATAAAGTTCTGGTCCTGCAAACAATATAGTTTCCCACCGCAGTGAACAATATGTGCATCCATTCATGCAGCATCAACAATTAATGACATGTCTTTTTCGTTATAATGCACATGATCATTATTTTTTTACTCAAGATAGAGAATTAGAGAATTTAGGTTTAGCTTCCATTACTCCAATTTTGAGGTACAGCCCTACGCTTGCCTCTTTCACAAAAATATTTCACTTTCCTCCTGAGTTTAACAAGGAGTATAATATACTGATCCACAATTGCACATTGAACTGAAGAGCTGAATTTGGTTGACAAAACCTGAAGATCCGGATCCATCTCTCCTTTCATTTACAGAAAAGTTTAAGTTGGTTTTCATTTTCACTTCTCAAAAAACCCACGGTATCACCAAATGTATCACCTCACTGCCCTGTTTGGTAGATGATTGATAACTTACAAAATGGTAAAAGTTACCATTTTAATCATTTAAAATGCAAAAATAATAACTTTGAGAGATAACAATTGTGACTTTTGGCATCATATTATTAGGGGTGGGAATCTCTTGGCACCTCACGATTTGATTCTGATTCAGAGGTCAACGATTCGATTCTAAAACGATTATTGATGCATCTCGAAGGAATATTTTTTTTATGCACATTTCCATGCAGGATTTTCAAAAAAAAAATCTGAATTTGCTACTCAGAATTTGCTAATGACTTCCTACTTTTGTGATGATCATTAAAGAAATCAACAGATTAATTACCTTATCTAATATTTTATTAGAGTAAAAGCTTTTGTCACAAATATGACTTTCTATGAACAATGCAATAATCAATGCAGCTTGCATTTCAACACACTATGGAAGTAGGTAAAAAAATTAACAAATTTAGTTTTCTTTTCTTTCTAATCTTTCTTTTCTATGTCATTAATGAAAAAGCTTCTCCTAGTCCAGAATAAGAACTTGTTTGTCGTTCTTGTGTCCGGCTGTGAGTTTGCGTGCGTGCTAGGCGGAGCCAGGCTGAATCACGTCCAGACAAATCAGATTGGCCAATACACATTGAAGAGGAATTAAATAATTTTAAAACTACTCAAATTATCCCGCTCTGTCGAACAGAATGTTGCAGGAGGCAAACAAATTTAATTAAAAAAAATTATTAAAAGAATTATATAATTAAAAAATATACATACATATATTCAGATTATTAATTTATCTGAATCGAGACGGAATCGTTCTACACAGAATCGCGATGCATCGAAGAATCTATTATCTTTCCCAACCCTACATATTATCATCAAGTAGATCATCACAGACTTCAATTCATAATTCATTTATAAGCCAAGTTGTCAATAGAAAACTAGCCATTTTAATGTTTAGTCAAGCTCATATTGTATTAATTGTGTGGATCAATAAAACAATAAATGCATTCTTCTAAATTGTTTCAACCCAAATTATCCTTAAGAATAAATCCCTCTATTCCACTCCTCCTCAAATAACCTCCAGCCTTGGCCTAGTGACACTTAGACGCCCTGCTGTTGACCTTCCCATTAAGTACTGGTTGTTTCCCACACCGCCGCTCCGTACCCGAACACCTGCACCAGTCCACGCAGCCAAGACTTCCCAGAACTCGCAAGACAGAGGGGGGGGGGGGCAAGAACCACAACCGATTCTGCTGACTGACTACTTGGTTAATTCAACTTCTGGATAATGATAAAAGTACACACCAAACTGAGTTTGATTCCCAGGTTCCAGGAGTGGAAATGGGGATGAGTGCCATTAGTTCAAATATAACAAAACTTTGCACAACTGAGGGCTCCATGTTCTAGATAGAGCTAGTCCAAGGTGTATTTCTCCCGTCTGGCCTTCAGAGGGAACAAAACATCCAGATCTACATAGCCACTCAGGGTCGAGTAGACGTTAACATATATATAGGCTAATCCAACAGACAAGCCAAAGATAATATGGGACTCAAGGCCTCTGGATGAGAGGGAACTACATACTGCTTAAAGTTGTCTATGGCATTTCTGCAGTAGACCATCTACAGAGATCTAGGGGCTAAATTAGGTTGTGAAAAACGTAACTTATTAAGAGTGAACTACAAACCCTAGAGAGTGCAGCCCATGGCCAATGGACCAGCATGGACATTGCATGACAGACATGAGAGTGTGGGCAAAACGCCAAGAAAACTCACATTCTCAGGCCAGCACTGGTTGCACTGGCTTAATTTATAATGATGCTAATCGGGGCCTCAGCGAACTCTTAGCATACTTCTAGTAGATAGCACAGGCTAGTGCTTAGCACTGAGCAAACAACATCAACGTCCACTCAGAATAAAGGCTGGGGACATTCTAGGCTTAAGTGACTAATTCACAAAGTTTTCCAATCTTCTACTGGTTATGACAAAATAGTGCCATTAGTAGTAGCGAACAGCAAGGAGAGTTTGCTGGTGTTATTAGGTTCTTCTTAAGCCCTATTGGAGTGTAGGAAATACAAAATATTAAAAGGATGAATCATGCAAGATACAAGGCATGGTTAACGCCTAATGATTAATATTGATTACATTCTTAGATATACAAGTAGTAGAAGAGGAGGTGAAATCAAAAGCTTTTTATGTGCCAGTCTTGGGTTAATATTCAAAACATGACCCGTTTCAAGTACAAAGTACATACATATAAAAAGTACAACTTGAACAAACAGGGGTCCATATGTTTGATGTGACTGTTGTTCCACACCTATTTCTTTAAGGTAACGCCAAGGATTGTGCATACCAGGCATAGCAGAACTCAAACTTTAATCAGCTTAACCATCCACTCAGTTAGGGGGACCAATGGATTAGTAACAATCCAAGTTGGTGTTACAAAACGTATACGTGTACAAATGACGCTTTAACCATTAAGTGAGAACAATGGCCAAGATTCTCCAGTAAGGGGTAGGTGATCACAAAATCCCTAAACAATGCTTTGGAGTGATTCAACTTTAAAAAAGTCCTCGGAGGAGTAATGCTCTGAAAGTGCATGTTGTGTATCTCTCCAGTCAAAATGTTGTGGAGACGTGCATGTGCATTAGAGATAGCGAGGGGTGAGCGTGGGTCACGCCCTACCCAGGAAACGTGCTCGTGCCAACGACATACAAGACAATCAGATCAAAGCAGGGCCGCGTCTTGGACAACACATATCTGCCCAAAGAAGCAACATGTCAAGCAGCCCTGAGGAGAGCACTAGGCCTTCAATGATGAACCCAACAATACCTGACCCACTTCAGTAGGATCGTTAACTTCCAACACAGGTTCAAGGCTAAGCCAATGGGTACTGAAGAGGGAAACCTCAACAGAACCTTCAGAAGGTCAACGTCACCTTTTACTGACCCAGAAGGCGTTCTGAATGTACCCCTCCTCTACCTTCAGGCAGTCTGATTGAAAAATGGCATCACAGATTGAGAATAAAAGGTTTTTCCTCTGCCAGACTACAACACTGAGCATGAGTCACCGAGGGTATATTGAGTCCAAGTGGCCGTGGGGCTCCTAGAAAAATGAGGGGGGTGAAGGGGCTAGCCATCGGTAGCTAACCCCTCTCATTCTTAACCCAGCAGCTGTCCTAGTAACCGCTGCTTCAGAAATAGACTAGTAGCAAAACAGAAAAAGATTATACCACCATTGTTGATAAAGTGACAGTCAGCACGACGGGGTCCTAAGACTGACCTATTTGTCGTCTTTTAGAAATGATACAGTTATTATTATAAGATGTCAGCATGTGGCAAAAACCTGCCATATTACAATACGTCTTACAGGTGCTCCCCAACACCCATAAAGCCTCAGGCCAACTGTGGCAATAACGACAAGCCATACGATTAAGCTGCTTAGGACATATCCTCAATGGAGCCCATTAAACATTACTATACCATGCCACGCATGCACTGAAAAAAAAAAAAAAAAACATATTTATTTAAAATCATACTGATGAGGATTATCTAGCCTGAAAGTGCAATGACGAACCATCATATTCTTTGCTTTGTGTAAAAGAGGAATCATTGCCCAATATCTCTAAGCTACTTTCCCTTACAGAACAGCTGAAGTGAATACTTTTACATTTGTGTGCGACATTACATTAGCTCATCGAGGAACAGCCAACAATGTTCCAGAAAGGTGAAATATCCTATCCATCCAGTATGCAAACAGGAAGTAGGCTATGTCAGGAAATGCCGAACAATGACAGGTAAGATTGCATTGACGAGCAGGAACTAATAAAAACTACCTTGAGTACTACCTTGCCAATAACTATTAGCCTAAATTAAAGCTAAGCAATGTCCCAATCTGTTCTGACACAAACGCAGATTAATCAATTCTAGTGAGTCTTGGACCACCTTCCGACCATAAGAATAGATCCCTTCTGGAGAAACAACTGAGAAGAGGGCGAACCACTGGACCGGAGAACAACGCTTAGGAGCGCATTCTGCAAGTGTGTGTGTGTAAGAGGGTTCAGAGGAGGAGGTGGGGTAGTGAGGGAATCATTGTTCAGGGGGAAATCATGTGAGAGTCACATTGAGCAGGGAGTTTTGAGTGGGCTTGCTCACAGGGGAGAATGCGGGCGAGCAAGGACGGCGAGCGAGGACGGCAAGCAATGGCAGAGTTCTACAGTGAAATGGACTTTTTGAGGCACACACATGTAATCACACTAAAGATTGGTGCACTAGCAAATTAACTGACATACACACACAAAAGAAAAACGATTGTGGTGATAACAAAAGGGGGTTTTTATGGGTTACCTTGGGTGAGCAGGACGTAGGCTTACACATATTCTCTATCCTAATAATAGCCTTGATCTCATCCTAACCATCTCCACGACCCATAGCCTATTTATTGGGTTTATCAAGTCTGACTCTGAATGTCATCCTAAACAACACACGCACCGGTCATTCATCACCTGTTTAATACAATGGGCACCTGACCCTCGCTGACGCGTTACCCTGCGTCTCATGGTACACAAATAATATATTATTTTAATTATTCTGCAACAATTACAAGAAAAGCTCACTCAGAATGCCGTCATGCTGGGCAGTACAAGAGCCTCAGGAACACGGGGGTCAAGCTATTCAAGGGCATCAGCCCAGCGACATGTCAAGTTCACCTGCTGCATCTCGACCAAGTGCTTTGCTGTAGTAATGAACATCTATAGACAACACATTGAAGATGTATAGAGAAGTCCCACCGCATCTAGCTATAGCATATTGCACTCTAATAAAGAGTCGTATTATTTCAACCATTTCCTACCTTTATAATTACAGAATAAAACGCAATGTACTTATTCAGCACTATGCGCCGTGCGTTTAACAGCAATCCACAATGGAATTTAGCAAAATACTGTATAGCATGTGCAAATATTAGGCCTTCATATTTAATATTAATTGAAAATATATGTTTTTGTCATGCATCAACGTTGTGCTGGTTGGAAGCTCCTGCTAAATATCGGATATATATGTAATATTGTAGCGTTTCATACATTTCTGACCCTGAGCGTTGGCCAACATGAGGCGGGCGGCGGGGAGCGTGTCTCCCAGGCTCCGCGTCATGGCGCCCTCGTTGCCAATGTCAGTAGGATAACTACTGGGGGACACGGCCTTTGTCTCCTGTGTAATGCAAAACGGCCTAGGCGACACATGTGGGCTTTACCCAAATTACTTATAATCGGTGGCTTCACGGAACTAATATCGCAGAAAATAACGAACATTGGTGAAACGCACGGCACAGGAAACCAAATATTAGAATAGGTTATACTCCATATCATGAACATCTACTAAGAGGTTGTCTCTGCTCATCTCATGGCGTTATAACCCATTCATACGAGGCCAAGTGTTTCCTATTACACTTCATGTTGTGTGTATATGCGATGAAAGAGTGTCCTCACCTTGCGTGACTGGGCCGGCGCTACACGAGGTGCTGGTGTCTCCTTCCGCTGTCTTCTGCCCTCACCGGTCGCCTTTACCTGCTACTCGTAGTCGCTGCCCTCGACCTTCACGGCCACGCTGCGGCACCTCGTTATCTGATTGGCTGAGGGGGGGGGGAAAAAAACGATATTTTACGTCACATCCTGAAGCAGATCTCGCGTTGTAGTCCATGCACTCATCCCACGTGGTCCTTCAGGGGGCCGGTGATCACAGGGTTGCCAGATTGGGCGGGAATTATGGCCGATTATTGCAACACTGCCGGTGATCTTCATTCATTTCGCGCGAAAACCGCCACGGAAATGAACTGCGTTTCACGACGGGAAGACACGTCAATAGGTCCATGGTCATGACACACCAAGGGCAATGTTGAAGAGGCGAAATGACAATAAAATAAGATACAACATGAGGAATAATATTACATTTGTTGGATTCTGGAGTTAAAATGTAGGCAATTGTTCCTCTTGAAAATAATGATGAAATACATTACCCCGTAAAACAATGCATAATAGGCTACAAAATAATGGAGGACCAATAAGCAACTGCAATGCTTATTGGTCCTTGTAAATGGTCGGTGCCCCTGGTCGGTGCGACCGTGCCCAGGGGCACCGACCATTGACAACCAGTTTGTGTGTATGTGTGTGTGTGGGGGGGGGGGGGGGGGGGGGGGAAGACTACACCCCTCCCCCCCCCGCCGCCGCCCCCTTTCCGTTTCCGGTTCCGGTCCGGTTCCCGTTTCATTTACAAAATGCAGATTTACAAAATGCCAAATAAAACACGACAGAAACTATATTTCGCTACGATACTTGATGAGGAACATCAACAAACACCACTTACCACTCGATGAGTTTCACAGTTCTGAAACGATCATCATGTGAAGCAGGCAGGGACGATTCGAAATTCGCCAAATACTGGAGAGAGGACCAATATTCAAAGTTTCATCTTTGGCAAACCAGAAAGGGGGCTCAATGTTCAAAATACCCTAATTGTCCTTTAAGGTCAGAACCTTCGAAACTCCCGGAAACTCAGAGCGTCAATGCTTTGCTTGACCAATATCCAAAGGAAAGCCTCGCATGAGCAATGTCATGCACAGTCCTCATGCAGATTGAGATACCTCTGTTGTTTTACTTTTAGGATGTGTGATGAAACGGTTGCCGTTTTCAGTGACATCACGGCTGATATCTGTAATTCAGTTTTGTGAATTACAGATATATCTAATTTTTTTTTTTTTTTATTACAGATATATCTGATTCAGTTGGGTGAATTACAGATATATCTAATTTATTTGTGTGAATTACAGATATATCTAATTCAGTTGTGTGAATTACAGATATATCTAATTCAGTTGTGTGAATTACAGATATGTCTGACAGTTAAAATTATGAGGGCTCATAAAAGGCAATTGTCTTTTATGAGCTTCTGCCCTTCTATACTTCTACAAAGACTTAAGTCTTTGTAGAAGCGTGCGAAAGAATTAGCAATAAGGAAATAAATACGGAAAACAACCAAAGAAAGGGATCATTTAAATTAGTTTAAAAGTATTTTGAGACAAATTTTACAGTCATTAAATGCATTGTTTTAAACAACGTTTTTGAAATGTCTATTTTCAAAGCAGTTTAATAATAGTAAAAGGTTTTGTAAATCCAACTCTTGATTGTCAAATTGATATGTATTTTGTTGACTGATTTGGTTAATGCTTCATTAAAAGAGAATATTCAATAATTGTTTTACCAATTCTTCACTCTTTAAAAGGATAGCTTAGGAAACATTCATTGTTTCTTTCCGTGGCACAATTCGTCCTCCATTCTCTAGTTTCATTTTCAACTGAAGTTTCCAGTTCAGAATAGAGATATTTCCCAGCACAGTTACAGCTGTAAAAATAGAAACACCAGAGTGCATTGTTTAAGTCAGGTCTAGCCGGTTCAGCCAGGTTATAACTAGGGTCAGTGTAAATAATAGGCCTATGTTTTGAATAGCTTTAGTTATAGCTATAAATAGTTAGCGAGTTTATAGTTATTTTCTTAACTTTTTTAACCTATGCAGAAGCTATGATAATACACCCTTCTCTGCTAAAAGTCAGACACTTCCACAGATGATGGGAGCAGTATAAATGGGCAGAGCAGGAGGATTATCATGTCGGAATTGTTGCATGTTGCGAATTGTTTTGTCCGTGTTTTTGTGTTTTTGTGTGACCTTGTGTTATGTCCAAACGGTCAGACAGAGAAACCATCAGTCTCTGGGATTCACAGAATCACCATTGTCTGAAGGCCGCAGAGAAGCAGGAGCCAGTCTGGGTAAATCATTTATTAATCACCGTAAACAAGTTGACAGGCTAGACAGACAGTGTAATTATGTTTAACCGAATGGCCCTATTTTATCAACAGGACAGTAAATGCTGTTATGTTTTTTTTTTTTTTTTACTAATTATATGTTTCGGTGAACAGGGCCTTTTTCTAAATCCCTTTCTCACATACATTCATTCTCTTTCTCTCAAGCTTGGGGACCGCCTATTGAACACTAAACCTGAAGTTATTTTTTATCAAGTTATCTCGACTACACCGATAAACATAGACACTGGAAAGATGAGACAGGAGATTGTGTTTAAGACTTGTAATGTACAGACCATGCTAGTCTCCTGCAGCCCTTTCACAGAACAACCGACGCCTCTGGTAATTTATCCCCATCCTGCCATGGAACGAGAGGTCCCATATAAAGGATTTAGGGGTTGTGAAAGGTTAGCGACATCCAGGCCCCAGCAAATCGTTGTTGTAGTTGCATGTGTTCTAAGTCCAAGAATGCAAAAGCTCCTTGAAGAGAGGAATTCCTTTTCCAATGCCCCTCTGTTTGTGTAATCGGTGCTGGTTGTACGCCAAAGGTTCAGAGTTTGTATCAGGCAGTCAGGCAAAAAAGGTTCAGAGTTTGATTTGGAAAAGATTGAGCTCTAGTTTGGAATAAGTCATGCGCATGTACTCACACACTCGCACACGATGCATGCACCCACCCACACACAGTCTTAAGCAATAACAAAATAAGAAAAGATTTGTTAACAGAACATTATAACAGAACACACACATGGATGTAAAGCTTGTTGAGGAGGGTTGTAGTGATATTTTCATCTAATCCCATTTTAAATCCACACCCAGCACATCTGCGTGCGAGGTTGGGATGTTTTCCGTTCCCTATCCATCAAAAGGCTCATTCGCCACATAGACCTTAAGTATAGTTTATTCTCTCTCTTCTTTCAAAAACGCTTCAAACTTGTGTGGGTGCTTCTGAGAAATAAATTATACGATTTGGATCTCAATGTTTCTTAAGCTCCTCTTTGAGGTAGATTAGGGCTGTTGATCCATGTCAACAGAAGAAAATGTTAGTTTTAGCCCCCATTTTTTACCCCACTAGTTTCCACAGACATCCCTAATACAATCTATCCAAATGACAGGGGAAATGTATTTATACAACATGGTTTCTTTGAAGTTTCATGTTGGAAGACTTCTAAAACTATGATAAATACAATCTAATTTGCTAAATTCAATAGATGGGTGGCTTCACCTCCTTGGACACCTAGCCCTGTATCTGCTCTGTTGCAGTGTGTTAACGAACAGAGGTAATAAAAGGCCATCATACGTGTATGGTTTAGAATAAAAGAATAAAGAAGCTGAAAATAGTTAAATTAATTCCTAAATTTTAGGCCTAGTTAAAGTCAAAACATACCTGAGTAACAGATATACATGAAAAACAACAATGAGTCCATGAATGATCAATTATCATTATTAAGTATATCCACAATTCTTTCTTTTATCTTAAACCTTTTCTCCATAATTGTCACATTAACTTAGATTTAAATTGAACTGCAGCTGGCTTTTGAAAAAATAATCTCTGCACTTCTTCCTCCTTTCAGCTTTGATTCAGATGTGTTCATTGGCTCGAGACATTTCTTCCACAGGAAACCCATGTCTACGGCTAGTGCTGACAGAGAAGTGGACCACAGGCACACCTGTACACTCTGTAGCGGGAACTGATTCTAACAGACTGTGGCTGCAGCTGCTATGACAACCTTCATTTTGGCGCAGGCGGCAAAGTTATTTTAACCAAATCTGAACAATCTCCTTGTTGAAAAGTTGCACACTGAACAAATTACCACTGCACATTGTAGATGACTGCGCTAGAATAACAGGCTTGACAGACGAAGAACCATTGTGTGTCTGGAGAAAAATACTGAGAATAATACAAATATACTAGCTCAAATAGAAACATCTTGTTCCCTAAGGCTGGGGTGTGAAGTCTATCACATGGGAGGGTTGGTTTAAACATTAACAGCGTTCAACAACACAGTTCTTTTTTTAAATGTGTTTTCTGTCCCTCCATAGTTAAATAAAGGTTAAGGAGTTGCATTTCTATAAATTATGAGTTACAGGACGTAACACAGTAACATAACAAGATTTAATGGTAGAAGTTAATCAAACGATAACAATGACATTTCACCTGCAGTGAAACGGAGTTTCCCTCCACACCACAGATCATGAGCGGATGGATGATGCAATCCCATTGGGGATGAGGGCAGGGGGATCAGCGACGGCTGGGCTGGACGTATTTGGCATGCAGCTGTTAACCACTGATATCTTATCAACATCAGAACAGGCCAAGCGTAATGGTACACCTTGAAGGCCCTTTTCACATCCTTCACCAATAACCTTTGAAGGCTCACGGTTCTTTTGGCGCTTAATAACTGAAGATATTTTGAAGATTTTAAAGAAGTACGCATTTGGCCTTGTTGGTCGTTTGTATCTTCGCACTTTTCTTGTACTTTGGTCTCCAATTAACAACACACCATTGCTCATATCATTTTCGGTTGGTATTCTTAAACTGCTAATACTTTGGTAGGCATACCAAAGTAAAAAAGATAAATTGTATTATATATGCAGTGAATATTTTGGGTTTAGGCTGAAAAAACAAATCTCTACTCTGTTTAAGGCAATGCGTCTTGTTTTTCATGTGATCGCATGCCGTGGAAGGTTAATAATATCATATGGACCAAATATTGGTCCATATACAAATATTTAAACAGAACAAATATTTGCATACCAAGACAGACTGTTAAGATAGATAGCGGAACAGTGACCGCCAGTGGAGGAAACGAGGAACAGCATCAAAAAAAAAAGAAAGTAAAAAAATATGTTTTATTCAACAAAAGTATGTCACAAACCTTCGACATAGGGTTGTGACTTATGCACAACCATACCACGCACAAACAAATAATATCACCCCTCATCACTCTCTCTCAGGTCACTCTCAGAGGTACGTGTGCTCACACACACACACACACACACACACACACACACACGATTTGTCCCGGTTCTAACATGCACACACGTACAGCGTTTATTTCAGTGGTTGGGGCGATAGGGGAAGGGCATGGCCGCCATGAAGGGCTGGGAGGGGTACTGGGAGTGAGGGGAGGCCAGGGGCTGGTGGGGGGGGTGGGAGGCCATGGGTGGCGTGTGGATGTTGTTGTAGTACATGACCGGCCCCGACATCACCAGCTGCAGCAGACTGTTGACCACACACACACACACACACACAAAATCAGGCTCGTGATAACTTATATAGCCAATGTTTCCCATATACACATATATTTTACATTATACATTTTTTATCTGATATTTTGGAATAGTATTATTGATTTTCAGACGAAACTAAAATGCGTGTGATTAAGAAAAGGTTTGCCTTACTTGTTGTGTGGAAGCCGGGAACAGATTGCTCTGAGGTCCTCTGTTGAGAAATAACAAGATATCAGCGACTGGTTCCCAAAATAAACGATCTCTGCTCGTATCTTATTATTTTCAAACAAAGCTCATTTGAATGTTCCACCTTTGTTTGCCCAAGGTTGCTTGCCTACTGCTTCCCAAAATCAGGCCGTAATATAAATGTCCGGGTGCGTGCCTCACCACGGCATGGAGACAATATAAATAAGATGTACTCTATTAAAGGTCCCATGACATGCTATTTTATGGATGCTTTAATATGGGTATTAGTGGCCCACTAAGACCGTATTCAAAGTAGTTTCCGAAATTCAGCCGTGGTGCAGAGTTACAGCCACTCCGAGCCAGTCACACATTGAGCTTTCCCTAAACGCGCCGTTTCGGTGTCTGCAGCTTTAATGCAAATGAGGAGGAGAGAGGCAGGTCAAGGAGGAGGCTGGGGGTGTGGCCCTGAGCAGCTTGCAGCCACGGTACCATGCGCTCTGTTTACAGTGGATGTATCGCAATGGCGCACACAGCCTTTAGCCGTGCTCTGTAAATATTCTAGAACACACGGGAGTCCTGGTGCTCTATATCTAAATAATATCATATTATACATAGATATCTATAGCATTTAATATATATTATCAGGGTCAAAAGCTGTGTGAGCCTCCAGACGATATTATGAATCTCAAACGACCGTGTAGGGTTCTCCGACGTCTCTTGTTCTTCCACGTCCACATCAATCTGAAGTAGACTGAACCACGACATGGAGGAGAAAGGGATTGTCGACCGCGGTTGTCTCCCGCCGGAGCCTCGCTGCCGAGGGACCGCCGCCTCGGCAGCAGTCAGCGCTTAGGCACCACCGCCTCCTGCAGCGCCGAGGCGGTGGTCCCTCGGTAGAGGGAAGCGGGGCTCAATCGGGAGACATTCGAGGCCAACAATCCCTTTCTCCTCCATGTCGTGGTTCATGTACTTCAGGGGGAAAAGCCAAAGTTCCTTTCCCCCAATTCATTCTCAACCATGGCTGAGATAACCCCCACTACGAGTCTCGTTGTGGAAATACCAGAGACGAGAGTCCGACGTGTTATGCGGCATAACACCAACAGCGTGTACAACACTTTGTGTGTACGTGTGTGTACGACACACACGTTACAGTCCAGGAGCTCTTTATCTAAATAGTATCATATAAAACATAGATATCTATATCATATAATACACATTATCACGGCCAAGCTGTGTGCGCCTCCAGACGATATTATGAATTACAAACGACTTCGTCGGGTTCTCTGACGTCTCTGGTTCTTCCACTTCCACTTCAATCTGAAGCAGACTGAACCGTGCGCTGCCCGCTGCCGGGCGGTGCTGCCTCGCGGCGGTGGTGCCTCACGGCAACCGGCGGCAGGCAGCATGTCGCAGTTCATACTTCAGGGAGTCAAAGCCAAAGTTCCTATCCCCCAATTCCTTCTCAACCATGGCTGAGATAACCCCAACTACAGTCTCGTTGTGGAAATACAAGAGACGTCAAAGAACCGACGTGTTATGCGCCATAACATCAACAGCAAACACTGTGTGTAATCACACACACGCACACACACACACACACACACACAAGTGGCGCTCGCACGGTCGTGTCTCATTGGCGGGCCAAATTCCCTGGGCGGGCCAGGGAGAGAAAGGGGAGGAGTTTAGATCCTTATGACGACATATGGGACCACATTCCAAATCAGCACGCTTGAGCCTCCGTTTTTTCAAAGACGAGCAGAACACCTAGTGCTCGTTTTACACCCAACGCAAGTTTTAGCCACTAGGGGACCATAGGCAGGCTAGGGGAACTCATATTAATGTTAGAAAATCTCATAAAGTGAGATTTTCATGCCAAGGGACCTTTAAGCCCCGACAGGAATTGTGTGGTAGCTTGTAGTAGCTCATTCTTGGTGACGAATCATTAAGCTATCGGTTCATATATTCAGCTTTCTAATCTCATAAAGTAGGTACCCAGGACGCTTAGCAGACTTTTCCAACCTTTTTAATATCCAAAATATATCAACCATCTACAGTATGTATAGCAAATCAATAAGCAGAACAAGTACAAGTATTTGGCTCCTAAGGCTATGCAGATGAGCTCTGCACGTGTCCATATGCGCAGGCACAGAAAAAGACAGCCACGCTGCTCTCGGGTCCTCTACCTGAAGTCAGCCACTGTGGTAACTAAGCCTCAGATTAAAAAGATTGAGTGACAGTTCATGGTCATTGTTGTGCATTTAAGTCCCACTGGCGCAAAGCAGTATTTATATTTAGGGTTTTTTGCTGACGCTTTTATCAAAAGAGACTTACGACCACCAATCATTTACACCCGACGGCGGAGTCAACCCCGCAGGCCAACAGCCAGCTCGTCGGGAGCAACAGTGAGGCGTCTTGATCAGGGACACCTCGACAACCACAGTGAAGAGGAGCCGGGGATTGAACTAGCAACCTTCCAGTGCGTTTCTCTCACCTCTGGAGCAGAGCAGCGCCCCGTTGGCCAGTGCCACCTGCAGGGCCTGGGCCAGGCGGTCCAGAACCAGCTGGGAGAGGACGTGGGCATCGCTCGACGGCCCGTGGCCGTGCTTGTCGGCCTGGTCCAGCAGGCGCGAGAGGTCGGAGGTCAGCGTGGCCAGGGTCTCCAGCTGGAGCAGTGCGAGGCGGCCAAAGAGCCCCTTCTCGTTGAGGATGTTGGGGAGCAGCATCAGCACCTGTGAGGAGTCAGGGAGACCTTTAGCTTTGGTCCACTGTCTGAGGAGTCAGGGAGACCTTTAGCTTTGGCCACTGTCTGAGGAGTCAGTGAGACCTTTAGCTTTGGTTCACTGTCTGAGGAGTCAGTGAGACCTTTAGCTTTGGTCCACTGTCTGAGGAGTCAGTGAGACCTTTAGCTTTGGTTCACTGTCTGAGGAGTCAGTGAGACCTTTAGCTTTGGTCCACTGTCTGAGGAGTCAGGGAGACCTTTAGCTTTGGTCCACTGTCTGAGGAGTCAGTGAGACCTTTAGCTTTGGTTCACTGTCTGAGGAGTCAGTGAGACCTTTAGCTTTGGTCCACTGTCTGAGGAGTCAGTGAGACCTTTAGCTTTGGTTCACTGTCTGAGGAGTCAGTGAGACCTTTAGCTTTGGTCCACTGTCTGAGGAGTCAGTGAGACCTTTAGCTTTGGTTCACTGTCTGAGGAGTCAGTGAGACCTTTAGCTTTGGTTCACTGTCTGAGGAGTCAGTGAGACCTTTAGCTTTGGTCCACTGTCTGAGGAGTCAGTGAGACCTTTAGCTTTGGTCCACTGTCTGAGGAGTCAGTGAGACCTTTAGCTTTGGTTCACTGTCTGAGGAGTCAGTGAGACCTTTAGCTTTGGTTCACTGTCTGAGGAGTCAGTGAGACCTTTAGCTTTGGTCCACTGTCTGAGGAGTCAGTGAGACCTTTAGCTTTGGTCCACTGTCTGAGGAGTCAGGGAGACCTTTAGGTTCACTGTAGGTGAGCCCAAGTGTGTTGTTAGAGCTTTCAGCGAGGCTGCTTGTCATGATGTAAAGCACTTGTTACAAACGTTTTCAAAAGGGGACATAATAAAGGCGTTTCATCAAAGATTTCAGAAGAGGCTTAATACAAATATTGAAGAAGAGAAAAAACAGGCTTGTGTCTTCATCCACCCATTCACTACAGATGTCCAACACTGCTGATGAGACGTTGCCCTTGATGCTCAACTGGTAGAAAATGGGCATCAACACTGCCGGGGTAAGGTTTGATCCCCACAGTGGCCCGCCATGCTAAGAATGTACACCCTCACCATCATGTTTGGTTTAAATGATAACATCACGAACAAGCGTCTTCCACAGCTCCTCCCACCTGTAGCACGCTGAGGTGCAGCGCGGAGAACAGCGGCCCCGCCTCCGTCTCGCTGTCTGCCGTCCCATTGGTCAGCACCTGCTTCTTCTCTCTCCTGTAGGCCAACGGCGCTTTGACACACCAGCGCACTAGGCCGCCCAGCGGCGTGAGGTCCAGCGAGCTGATTGGCTGGCTGCCAGAGAGGGGCGTGTTCAGCAGAGTGATGAGGACCAGGTGAGGGTCTTCCTGCAGCCACACCACCACCATCTGGAGGAGCTCTAGGGGGGGAGTGAGGTCCTCTGCAGAGACAAAGAGCAGCAGGGGGTCCACTCAGTCACCTCACTGTGAAGATCACATCTGGATGGCAGGGAGGAATTCACCACTTATCGCCAAAGGGATCACGAGAGAGTGAAAAGGGAAATTAAAAACGCCATATATTCAATGTCCTGCTTGCCCAATGTGCTCATGAGTATCAACTCTTCTTCTTAGGCATTAACCCTTGATATCGTATTTCCAATTTGGATGTTAAGTCGATAAAGATTACTCTAATGGAAACATTTCCAATAATATCATTATCGAATGTTGAAAGAAGCATGAAAAGAGACACAATTATTAGCAAATTTTGTTCGATTTAAAGAGTTCCAGTTTCCCTTAGGCCTGAAATAGGCTAGATTGGGTCTCTTGGTTGATCTAGCACAGCCAATCAGGACTTAAATGAATGCTAGTTAATTTCAGCGTGAAAACTTTGATATTATTTATTGAAATGTGCCCGACATTCCAAGGTTGAAGACTCGGTAACCAAACAGGACAGATTTTAAGTTCTTGTAGAGCGCAATCATTGATATCATTTATATTTATTGAGTATGTTTTGTTGTTGTTGAAAACACAGTATTCCAAGACACATTGACAGATTATTTGTAAGACTATGCTATGGGCTATAGCAGTGGTTCTCCACCTTTTTTGAGCAAACACCCCCTGACCTTACCCTGATCCTCTGGGGGGGGGGGTTGTTAAAATAAACTAACAACCCCACTCACACTTGTTAGCTCACACCTCATTGCTTAAAGGTTTCATTGCATCGTTTTACATTGATTTTGCGGTGGTCACTAGTAGCAATTAGCGCTGTCAAGCGATTCAAATATTTAATCGCGATTAATCGCATTAATGTCATAGTTAACTCGCGAGTTATCATGATTAATCGCAAGTTGTTTTCTATTCTAAATATCCCTTGATACGTGCTGCTAGCCTTTTAGTGAGATCAGAGAGTGTTGAGAAGGACAGTAATAAAATATCTTTGGTAAGATGGATACAAGAAGAGAGACCCGCGGTGAATTCAACCCGGTCCACTTGACATCGTGTAGGTGCATGACAGTGGTACCGTAAAACTTCAATAGCCCAGGCTTTTATTTGTTTCAATCACTGAACTTTCGAACAAAACTCTTGCTCAGCAAAGATGGGAAATACTTTAACATTTATTATTTAAACCAGTATGAATATTCCTACCGTACGTAGGCCTGTACACATTACCAGGCTATTGAATAACGCCCACACACACACACACACACACACACACACACACACACACACGGAGTGGTAATCGTGAGAGTCGGGAGAATTCCCGGTGGGCCGTTAACGTTCCGGGATGCCGGGCTGATTACTGCGGGATTACAATATTGCGTTTATAAAAGTTCCTTGCAGCGCCGTCCGGCAGCCTGAGCTGTGCGCCCGCAACCTCTCACTCACTCAACAGACAACACATACAATCTGTCAACGTCACAACCAAGTCGATTTTGTCTAGAGGGGAGTAACTGAGCGGCCCCTCCCGAAGTGGTACAGCCCAGGTGGGCCTTGAACTGCGATTGGTCAGAAAGACGTAACAGCTAATGACAACATTGAACTCTCATGCAGGCTCGAACAGAGTGACGAACAAACACACACACACTTTTAAGGAGTTTTTCACCCGCTCCGTATCCTTGCTTACCCCAACAAGTTTGTTCGGCGAGCTTGTTGTTTTGTTTCCGGTGTAGCTAGATCCGGTAGGGTGTTGTAGTTTTTCTAACGTGACTAGTTGTTGCTAGACAGCAGGTGAAAAAACGACAACGTTTGCCAAACCTAAAAAGCGTTAATCGCGCGATAAAAAAATTAAGCCGTTAAAATTGGTTCGCGCTAATACCGTTAATAACGCGTTAAACTGACAGCACTAATAGCAATGAATGCCCTCTGAGTATATGAATGAATATTCATGACGTGCAAATGTCTCACCTGATTGGCTAAACAGACTGACAGACATTCTGTAGACCAATCAACGGACGGTGTGTGTATGATGTCTCAGTACCCCAACGGAGGAGTACAGCGAGACGAGTACGGCTCATGAGTCCAGACCCCGCCCCCTTTTGGTGGTGGAAACACGAACCGTGACGCACCTTTTCATACCGACCCGGCGGTGGAAACGCAACATATAGGGCCTATAGTGTCTTTGATTACATAATCACAGACACTTTAGGGCCTATAGGGGACGCTATAGGGCCCAATAGAGCCCTACCTTTGCACCAGTCTGTGGCTTTCCCAGCCTGGCTCTCGTTCCGTGTGACTAACTACACACCGCCTCTGACACATGCTGACACACAGTCACACCCCCACCTCACGGCCTGTGGTATGCGGGTACCTGTGGTGAGGTCGTAGAGGGTGGTGACGGCGGTGACGAACTGGCAGCAGAAGCGCGGGCTGGAGCCGTGGATGTTCTGAAGCGTGGACATGGAGCCCGGCACCAGGCTGCAGTAGTCGTCCACCAGCACCCGGGCCAGCCTCACGCAGTACACCCGGTGGCTCCTCTGGAGACACAGCACTGTTTGGACTCACCCAAACATTTGAACTTTGCATTGCCGTGTACGCCAGTGTAGGGCTGGGCGATATACCGGTAGTAAAATTTATACCGGTATATTTTTGAAAGAGATATGTAGTTGAGACAATATCGCCATACCGGTATATTGCATATTATTTTGAAGTTGCCTTGCGAGCGCTATTTTATAAGGCCGACCGCTGCTCTCTGAGCCTACAAGCAATGTAAGCTGCTCCATCCCGCCCCTTACATGTACGCAGTGTTCTCCCACCCACGTTAAGCATCACAACAAACTTTGAATAAAAACATGGTGGTAGAGAGTACGGAACCCGTAAAGGGTTTTTAACGTTCCTCGTGTGCACAAGAAAATACCTGGTTCTCACGCGAAAGTATCTGGTGCTCACGAGAAAGTATCTTGTGAGCACAAGAAAATATCGTACGCATATCACTGGCAGTGTGTGTGTGTGTGTGTGTGTGTGTGTGTGTGTGTGTGTGTGTGTGTGTGTGTGTCGTCAGCAAGTGAGTGGACGAGCGAGGAGAGCGAGCGGTGGCGTGCGTGTCAGTTTGGTAAAGTAATGAACAAGTCCGGTTGCGTGTAAGAATAAAGTACCCAGCCTGTCAAGAATCGGTGGCCGCTTCATTCCGACCTATAAGCAGAGCCACTGCCGGTCAAAGTGAAGGGTGTTGCCCCCGATAGCATCGGCCCTGGAGAGAACGTCTCCCCTGTGCGGGTTCCGTAAGTTTCAAACAGGCAACACTATTGTATTTTATTACACGGGTCTTCTCAATGCCGTGGAGCGCTCCGTTCACTTGCATGGGCCCTTCACAATTTCCGGCGGTGAATTATATTTGATAATTCACCGTTGCTAAGTATAATTGACCGCTGTCAAGGCAAACAAAGGATTTTTTGCCTCTAATGACGTCTATGGTATCACTCCTCAAGTAGTCCGGTAACTTGTCAGCCCCAGCTTCTTCGGTTGCTAAGCAACGTCAACGTCTTTGGCGGACTATTTCTCTGCTGATCAACACTACAAATGCTGGTATCAAATAAATTATAAAAAGACACACCATGAAGTTATTTTTTCGTTTAGGCAAGCAGCCATGTAATAAGCGGGATAATGTATAGAACGTCGCCGGTCATCATCGGGAAAATAAGCCCCTACAGGGCGAACAGGACGTCCTGAAGGG